>NC_034596.1:314821-363710 GCF_900095145.1 Mus pahari | reverse complement strand
TGCCAGGTCCACTTAGCTCTTTCTGCCTCATGGTTGAGTCTTAAGATTTGATCTCTCAGCTGCTGCTCCATTACCATGCCTGCCTGCTTCTATGCTCCCCACCATTATGATCATGGACTCTTACCCTTTAAAATTCTAAGCCCCAAATCAAATTCTCTCTCTCTCTCTCTCTCTCTCTCTCTCTCTCTCTCTCTCTCTCTCTCTCTCTCTCTCTCTTTGTAGCTCTGGATGTTTTGGAACTCTCTCTGTAGACCAGACCAGCTTTGAACTCAGAAAATTACCTACCTCTGCATTGCTAGTGCCTGGGATAATGTCATGCACCACAATGCCCAGACCCAGCTGGGATTTCTCACAGGCACCTTTAACTCATGGGCTAAGGAAAGTTCCTTCTTAATGGAAGATGGTCCTTCTTCTGTAAAGCTATTAGATCTCCAGATTTCTAGAAGACTCTAGAACAACCTTCCCTTCCCAGGGCCAGGACCTATTTCCCTATCTTCCATGCAAAACTCAAAAGCACTCCTCCTACCAGGGTGGTTGGAGACAGACCTGTGTCTGCTGTGCCAAAACCCAGTTTGTGCTCTATGATATGTGGGGAACCGCCTCTACGAGAGTTTCCTCCCTAACCCTATTTATTTCTATTCATTTCAGACAATAAACTTTCAGGAAGACTGGAAGATAATCACTGTGTTTATAGGAGGCAATGACCTCTGTGGTTCCTGCAATAACTTGGTAACTCTTCAGCCCCTCACACCCAGGAAAGATTCCATCGTTGGCCACTGGGTCCTGGAACAGCATAGCTAGGTCAGGACTCTGTACATGGCTTGGCATGAATCCAACTGGGGATTCATTAACCTTAAGACCCAGAGGACATTCACCTGGAATGCTGGTCCTGGTGAAGTTCCCTACTGAGGGAGCCTGATCATATCATTCTAGAAAACTAGATAACCTTGTGTTAGCTAAGAAAGACTTGCCTGTTTCTATAGCTAGTTACAGGTTGGCTCCTTTCTGCACTGCTTACACCTTTGTGCTGCTATCTCTAGAGAAAGTGATTTCCAGTAAGGTTCAGGTCTACACCTCTTGGGGCTTCTGGGAAACCCACAACGGTGTTCCTCTATGGGTGTCACATGTATTCTTCCTGTATTCCCAAGTCCCTCTGAAGGAGATCCCTTAAACCAAACCACCTGTGAGTGTCACACCCACACCTGTGCCACGTGCTGTGCCCAGAGGTGAGCAGTGGCAAACGAGACACAAGCTCTGTCCTTGGGGTTTCCTTTAGCTAGGGGCCAGAAACAAGCAACTTTTCATAGCACAGGAGAGATACCACCATTGGGTTTCAATGATACATAAATAAGTAACTCCAAAAATCAAAGTAGCCATGGCATGAGCAAGGGGGGTTCTCAACACATAGTGCAGGAGACCTGCCAGCTGGGCATGTGTCTTGGTTAGGGTTTTACTGGCAACTCTTTTTTTTTCCCCAGTGGCAAACAGCCTTTATCAAGAGTCACAATAAGCAGTCTGTGGCCTGAGGCCCATAGGTAGGGCTCTGCATAGTCCATCCCTGAGCAAGGTGGCCAGTGTCCTGGGAGGGGGATGGGGTTCTGTGCCGGCTCCCCCACAGCACTAGGGTATGTGCTGAAGTGGGTCACCAGGCCATAGCTCATGAGGAAGCCTCTGGCTGGGCACGGGATTGAACCCTGCCATACTGAGGAATCACATTTCACATGAGGGGGCAGCAAGGCCTCTTCTCCACAGATGCCTCCTCCGAGGGAGCAGTGAGCTTGAGCAAGGGGGGTCCCCACTTGAGCTGAAGCCACAGTCAGGCTGGGAGGTCTCAGTGTCAACAGACAGGCCAGGCTCAAAGGTCTCAGGCCCTTCAGGGGCAGGTCGCTGAAGCTTTGCAGCTGTTCTTTGGCATTTAAGTTCTGGCAACTCTTTGTTTGTTTTTGTTTTTGTTTTTGTTTTTGTTTTTTTTGAGACAGGGTTTCTCTGTGTAGCCCTGGCTGTCTGTTCACTTTGTAAACCAGGCTGGCCTTAAACTCAGAAATTTGCCTCTCTGCCTCCTGAGTGCTGGGATTAAAGGCATGTGCCACCCACACCACTGCCTGGCCCAAGGCAACTTTTACAAGAACATTTAATTGGGGCTGGCTTACAGGTTCACAAGTTCAGTTCATTACCAACGAGCATGGCAGCATGCAGGCAGGTATGGTGCAGGAAGAGCTGAGAATTCTACCTCTCCTGCCTAAGGCAGCTAGGAGAAGACTGGCTTTCGGCTTCTGGGCAGCTAGGATTAAGGGTCTTAAGGCCTATGCCCACAGTGACACACCTACTTCAACAAGGCCACACCTCCTAATAGTGCCTTTCCCTGGACCAAGAATATTCAAACTATCACAGGGAGTGAGGGACTAACAGAGTGAGGCAGAAGAATGCCAAGAGGATGACCTGTCCCCAAACCCTTACAATAACTCCTGATATCAGAATCATCCAGGGCTAGTGACTTTAAAGATGATATTTAAAGATCTCACAGGAGAACTGACAGGCTCTAGGGGATGGGTGAAGCTTTGGAACCTTGGTCCCCCTCCCAGCTTCCTGAGGGACACTGCTTTAACCTGTTGTAAGGTGGGGTTCTTGGATGCGCTTCACCCAGAGAAGGCGTTCCACTGGTTTTTTTTTTTTCAGTGCTCTGAAAATGGGGCTTGGGATGCAGGCCTAGTCAAGCATGAAAACCTGAAGATAAATTTCCTATCATCCACATAAGAAGCCAGATGTGTCTGGCTGAACAGATAAACCTCCAAATTCAGTAGAAGACCCTGTCCCCAAAAATGAGGGAGAAAGACATCTGGTGTGAACTTCTGGACTCTATACACACACATGGATGTCACCTGTGTACATCCATCCCCTCTCCCTTTCCCTTCCTCCCTTCCTCCCCCCCTTCCTTCCTCCCTTCTTCCCCCTCACACACACACAGTTCTAAAACCACACATAAAAAATTAAAGTGGATTTCTGTTTGGAGGCACCACAGACTCCCTCGTAGCCCCATGCACCCTCGAGGCACTTAGAAGTGATTGATGACCTGAGGCTCAGAAGAGGGCAGATAGTGGAACCAGATCTTGAGGTCATCCACTTCAGTAGCCCCATTTCAGAGGAGCTATACGGGACAGTTAAGGCTCAACCTCTAGTCAATACAAAATCAATTCAGTTTTTTTCCTGGCTCTAGGCAAAATGAAAGACTTTCTTGAGGGTCATGATGAGTGCAAGCATTGTAGCTAGGACCCCCCAAAGATTAACCCTCTGTTTCACTATTGCCAACTCTGATTAAAATATAGAAAGAGGAGAAGCCAAACCTGGAAGCAGTCCTGCTCATAGGGAGGAGATGGGGGATGCACGGGTCTCATGAGATTCTTCCTCTGCCTACAGACTCGCTTTTCTCCCCAAAACTTCATCGACAACATCAAGAACGCCCTGGACATCCTCCATGCAGAGGTACAGAGGTTAGACCACACGGGCCTCTGAGTTGCTCCATCAGAGCTGTTGTCTGTGACCTCGGAGGCCTCCGAGCAGTTCTGAGAGCTACTTGACAGACACCTGCATGTATGCTCTAGTATCCTCGAAGAGCAGAAATAAGAGAGGACGGAAGTGGGTGGGGCCAGGAGGTAGTCACAAACTCTGAGCTCCAGCCCCCATGTGAGAAGCAAGAAGCCAATACCATCTTACCATATTATCTTGGTGACTGATTCTGTTTCTGCAGGTTCCCCGGGCCTTTGTGAACATGGTGAAGGTGATTGAGATCACCCCCTTGAGAGAACTGTTCGATGAACCTACAGTCAGATGCCCACGGATTATCCTCAGGTCTGGTGACAACTTCACTCATGTTCCTGAAAGGACTGTGGGCCTTGGCAGATTCTTTTAGGAACCCCCAGGGTAGAGTATAAGGATGGTTAGAACTACCCCATATTTTAACCTGAAAAGGTCTCCCTGGGGGACATACAGCTCAGGTTATCTTCTGTAAACATTGCTATAGACCTCAGCAGTCTCTCTGAGAGAGCACATAAGGAATCTGCCTTCTGACGAGTCAGCCACATGGCCCCTTCATCAAGGAAGAGAGAGAGGGGGTATTAAGAATAGGATCACTCAGCCCACAGCATCCAGAGCATAGTGACCACCTCCCAGAGGCTGGTCCCCAGGACAGACAGTGTTTCTGAATGGCATGTGTGTGCTCCAGGTGGGACAAACACAAACCCAGGGCTACTGTTACTCTGTAGAAGAGAGATGTGAGATCAGAATTGGCAAGATCGAGGGGTGAATCTTCTCTTAGAGAACAGAACATTCTGGTCCTCAGAAGGGTGCTCCTAGGAGGCTGGTGGCATCAACTCTCAGCCTCCAGACCCAACCGAAGATGGAGTTCCTCTCTAGCACCAGACAACTGTATAACCTCTGGAAGGAGGATGCTTTTCTAACTGGTCATGGAGGCTGTGCAAATCTTCCTCCCCTGCCCTCTAGCCCTCATCATGTTCCTGGGCACACCACGTGGCCATTCATCACTTCAGTGTAGTGATTATCCTCCACAGCCTGTGAGCACTGAGTCACTGCCACCACAGCATAGGGGCTCAGGGGCTGTTTGCAGATGAACTGAATGAATAATTCACAAGGGCCAGCCTTGTTCTTGGAAATTAAGGAGGTATACTGGCTGATCCATGGAGAACTATGCCAGATCTTCCCTAGAGGAGTAGGGCAGACTACACAAGTTCCCTAGAGAAGGCTCAAGACACTGTGTGCAGACACACGCTGCCTGCCCGGGCTGGTGTCAGACATGCTAATTTTCAAAGCTGACTCATCTACTAGATGCCACTTTCTCCAGTCACTGGGGCACATGGAGGGTTCAGTGTATACATTCCACTTCAAAATAGATTCCACCCCCCCCCAGGCTTCCGGCTACTGGTCACTGCAGAGATTTGAAGTCCACTAAAACCTGTTTGGAGAAGTCTCTTGCCAAGTGCACTTGAAGATGAGAGTGTCTGTGTTGATACGATCAAGAGCTTCCTTATTTTGAGACTGCCCTCTCTCCCTTTCTGTCTCGGTGGCCAAGCTCCCTCTCTGCTACTCCATCTATACAGAGCCACCTGGGCTATTATCACCTTATACCCAGGGTGGAAGTCCAGATTTGACAGATCTGGACAAACCAGAGTGGAGTTGCAGACTGACATAGCCATTTAATTCAGTGACTTCTTAGTCAAGTCCCAGCTCCCACCAGTGTCAAGTCAATATGGCTGTGTGACCTTGAGGAAGTTACTTAACCACTGAAACTTGGTCATCTCTTCTCCCTGATGTCCTCAGTAAATTCAGGACCTTGCATGTGCTAGGGAAGTTTGCTATCACTGAACTATATGCCTGGCCCTTTTTGCTTTTGTCTTTTTTAAAAAGGAGGGTCTTGTATATCCCAGGCTGGTTTCAAACTGGTTCTTGAGCTGAGAATGACTGCTATGCCTACACTTCTGATCCTCCTGCCTCTACCAACCAGAGTCCTAGGATTACAAGCAGAGACCACCACACCCAGTTTTTTAATATTGGGGACAGAACCCAAGGTTTTATGCACCCTAGACAGGCAGCCCCAAGGCCCTTTACTTTTTATGTTGAGATAGTGTCTTGCTCAGCTGTCCAGACTGGCTTCAAACTCATGATCCTCTTCCTTAGCTGTCAACATAACTAGAATCCCAGAGTGTTCCATCTTCAGATTGCTCACCTCTAAAATGGGGGCAATAAAAACTTCCAGGAATCTGGGCAGTAGTGGCACACACTTTTAATCCCAGCATCTGGGAGGCAGAGGCAGGCAGATGAGGCAGGCAGATTTCTGAGTTCTAGGCCAGCCTGGTCTACAGAGTGAGTTCCAGGACAGCCAGGGCTACACAGAGAAACCCTGTCTTGAAAAAAAATTCTGAGATGATGAAGAGATTTAAACATTTTAATACATAGTGCTTGGCACTGTTAGCATGTAGCGTGTACTAGCAATTACTGTTCTTGTTCTTATTATTGTTTAGGAGAAGGGTCTATCTCTCTGCACATCTTCATACAACCTTCTGGTGACTCAGCTCCATAAAAATCACTCCTATAGACATCAGGAGGAAGGTCTTGTTTCCAAGAGCAAATTCAGGCCATGAACATTTTTTTTCTGTGACATCCTTTGATCCAGACTCAGATTCCTAATACCCTTCAACTTACAAGAAATACACAGAGTCTCAGGCCAGAGCTCATTCAGGATGATGACCTCAGACTGGGGGCTCTTTGGTTTTATTGGTAGGAACCTGTGTCCTTGTGTCCTGAACCTTGGTGCTAACTCAGCAGAACTTGCCAGCCTTGTTGAAAGGAACAGGCAGTATCAGGTAAGCAGGAGGGTTTTGCCACCGTGAAGGACTCTCAGAAGTTTGTAAGCCCCAAGTAGAATAAGTTGATGCTAAGTCTCTTGTCCTTGGCTGAGAGTGGTGACTGCCAAGGACTGTGCCAACAGAAATACATTCACGGATGACAGGGGTCAGAGAGCCGCTTCTCTGAATGAAGCTTCAGTAGGAGGTCACAGAGCACACTTCACTGAACCCCATCTTCTCCTGTCTCCTCCTCCTCTCTTAGGAAGGAACTCAAGTGTTGGTTAAGAATAGGTAGTAAAACTTGAGACCAGTTTCACTGTGTTTTCCTAACTATTGCAACCCCTGTCTCCGTCTCCTCCGGCAGAAGGGAACTGAAGAGCTGATTGAGAGCGGACGGTATGACACAAGGGATGATTTCACTGTGGTTGTCCAGCCCTTCTTTGAAAATGTGTCCATGCCACGGACCCTGGTAAAGAAATGAGGCATTGAGGATGAGGGGAGCCCCCAGGGTGAGCAGCTGAGTTTTCTGACATCCGTACTTGCCCTCCCTTTCTGCCTGGTGACTAGGAGGGCTTGCCCGACAGCTCTTTCTTTGCCCCTGACTGTTTCCACTTTAATGTCAAGACTCATGCCCGCTCAGCCATTGCCCTCTGGAAGAACATGGTAAGAGCTGTAGGGTAAGGATTTTCCCTTCTGGCCCAGCTGCCTGCATCTCCCTTCCTCCCCACACCCCCAGCATCTTGACTGCTTGGTCTGCCTATTGCTCATTCCCTGTCTTCTTGCTTTTTTTGTTTAGCTGGAACCTGTGGGCCACAAGACAAGACAACATAATTTTGAAATCAAGGCCCCTATCATGTGTCCGAACAAGGTAGAGTGGGCTCTCCTAACAATACCCTCTGAGTATAGCATCTCCTCTGCCCAGTCAACCCAAGCCTTCATCTTAGCTCCTCTCTGCCCACCCACCCATCCCATCCATATTCCAGGTTGACAATCCACATCATCCCCTTTGGTTAAACAGAGAGGAATGGTTGACCCACAGTGACTTGAACCCTCTAGTGTTTTCCTTACCTCTGATGGCAAGGACATCAACACAAGTCTAGACGGGCTACACCTCTTTTGGACAGGCAGGAGTGATGTGGTGGCTCTTATGGAAAGGAGAGGAGATTTTCTAGGGCAAATGAGACAGGGATAGCCTGTTTCCATGTAGCCCTTGGCTCATGACCAGCTGGGAAGAGCAAGAGACCAAGCATCAGAGTGATGCATGCTTGAATGGAAAGTGGAGGCAGGCAGGATGTTAAGATGGAAGCCAGAGCTAGGAAAACAGATCTTCCCCATCAGCAGAGAAGGACCCCAATTCCACTCATAAAATGTCAGATTCTTAGAGTTTTGTAGCTGCAGCCTCAAAACCCAGAATTCCTCTGGGTCCCCCAAAGGGTCCCAGGATTCTCACTGGAACTACTGGACCAGGGCTTAAGTGGAGAAGAAGTTGGGGGTTGGGAGGGGTCTGCTTTTTCTTGCTTAAGTAAAAAGAAACTCAGGCTTCTATAGGGCAAAGTAGGTTTCGAATGGCAGGCACCTGGGGGTGACAGGGGTGCTGTTGGAAAGGGGTAGGGTAGAAAAAAGAGGCCCAACATCCTTAGCCAATAGGCTGAGTGCAAGAAAGAATGTTCACCCATTCCTGGTAGCTACTTAAGGGTCGGTTCAGGTAGCAGAGAAGACCCAATACATTCTGGGCAGGAGCTCAGGGTGGTCAGCCTTTCTGGAAGGGTCTAAGCTCTGGTTGTGGCCCTGAGGAGGCTGCAAAAGAGCATGTCTAGGCTGGTGTAACTCCTTCCGTTGCTCACTCGCCTCTTCCCACAGGCCTCACCATTTCTGAGCACTACCAAGAACAGCAACCTGGTATCTATCTATGGCTTCTATCAAAGGGCTCCCTGGGCAATGGGGTGGGCAGCTTCTGTTGATGGGAAGATGGGTAAGAGTTCCTGAAAGAAAACAGAGGGTTCACTCCCTTTCCTAAAACCATCTCTCCACCCACACCTTCTATAGGTGAGAGTAGAATCAACCTAGCCTTACACAACTGAAGGAAAAGGCAGAGGGTGGGGTGGGTCATTTGTTCCATCCCTGAATCTTACCTTGGATGAAAGAGAGGTCAGACTTACAACATCTCAGCTTGGCTGATATTCAGTGTCCCTGGAGACCCCTCCCCAGGAATAGGACCCAGGGCTCTGCTGAGGAAGGCTGATACCATCCAGTTTTTCTGCTGCCTGACTCCCACCCACTTAGTCCTAAGATTCTAGGATTGGCTCTTTGTATTTAGGGTTATGGAACCTGGATGTTTTGCGAGGAGAGAGCCCCTTCTGCCTCACCACCAACCTCAGGTAAGCCCCTGTCTTAGTTAAGATTTCTTTTGCTGTGAAGAGACACCGTGACCACGGCAACTCTTAAGAAAACATTTCATTGGGACTGGCTTACAGTTCAGAGCTTTAGTCCATTATCATCATGGCAGGAAACATGGCAGTGGGCAGGCAGACATGGCACTGGAGAAGGAGCTGAGAGTTCTACATCTGGATCAGCATGTAACAAGAAGGGAATGCCACACTGGGCCTGACTTGAGCTTCAGAGACCTCAAAGGCCCCCCCCCCCACCCTACACACACACCTTACACACACATCCTACACACACACACACACACACACACACACACACCATGACACACATCCTCCATAAGGCCATACCTCCAAATAGTGCCACTCCCTGTGGGCCTATAGGGGCCATTTTCTTTCAGACTACCACAGCCCCTGTGACCCACCAAGATCCAACACCTCTCTACAAAGGCATACATACCACTGAGTAATCAGCTAAGGCTTCATATGATAGCCACTCAACACAATTCTATCCAGTGCTTGCTTCCCATCCCAGTGAGCTATTTGTCCAACTTTGGCAGCATCATGCCTGGCCAAGCTCCCAGGGCATCTGTGTTAGGAGTTTGTTCCCTCCCAGGGCATCTGTGTTGGGAGCTCTTTTCCATCCTCTTGCTTTCAAGATCTAAGCAGGGCACAGAGAAGACATGGGAACTCACTTGCCCATGGTTGGCTCAGTCCTGCAAGATGGTGAATTCTGGAGGTTAACGAGGCCAGCGAGTCCCATGAAATGGATGTCTCTATGGAAATGTGTCCTCAGCCTCTGCCTATGGAAGGATCTAGAAAGTTCTCTGGGCTCTTCAAAAGAAGGACTTTAGGAAATTATGGAAGGGCCTGCCACGACTATGTCTTAGATTCATGTGGAAATCCAAAACCCGGCTCTAAGTGGCCTGTATGTGAGCCAGTGCCTGTCTGGTTGGGCACTTAGGCCATCACTGACTTCTCACATGACCACCAGCACTAAAATGGAATTCTGCCTCATCTTCTCCATCCCTGCTTTGTGTCTTACATTTCTAGCATCTGTTTTTCTATCTTCTAGCCTGACACAAGGCTAAGAATTGTTTGTGCCTCTTATAGGAAACTTGCATGAAAATTCTGCCAATGCAGTTTGGGCTCCTCAGTTCTACATGGTCTAAACACACATGCAGTCTTGTTTCTGGTGTTGGCATGAAGCAAAAGGAGTAGACTGTACCCTCAGCTCTCTTCCCAGACTCAAGCATGTCTGCTTGTCTTTCAGTGCATGCCCTGAGACCTGCAGACATCCAAGTTGTGGCAGCTCTGGGAGACTCTCTGACTGTAAGAACTTTTGAGCCCTGGGGTGGGAGTGGGCTTTGGTCTGGTGGGGCCAGTTCCAAGTCTGCCCTCCTAACTTCAAAGCTTGTGCTCCCACCTCTGTCATCTCTTACTCTTCTGCCCTAACTCTATCCAACCAAGAGAATGGCAACAATGAAATTGGTTTTTTTGTTTTGTTTTGTTTTGTTTTTCTTACAACTGCTTTGTCAAGTAGATGTATAGGAAAAAGTATTTTCAGAAATGAACTGAATATTCTCAGTTGGCAGAATTTTTGAACACCCAATAGCACTTTTTTGTCATATGCAAAAATATGTCATTTTGACTCCAAATTCTCCTAACAATGCCTGTGTAGATGCCATTCTCCCTCCATTGCGATCTGCCCAGACCCCTCTCTGTTTCCTCCGAATCAGCACAGATAAAGCAATATTGTCGATTTCACTCGAATTTGTAAAGCACTTGAGAGTCTTCCAGTCGTTACAGCTGTGATCCCAGTTGGGTCCCGAGCCTCTCCTGTAGAAAGGCTTGCTTATCCTAAGTTCTGTAACTGGGCAGCCATAGCAAGGCAAGGCAAAGCTGGGATGTGGGGATCACAGACTAAGCCCCTTGCTCCCAGTCTTGCTGCCCTGAGTGCACTGGGGCCATAGCCCCCACTTTCTCTCTGACTTGTTGGTTTTCGTATGGCATTTCATGTTCTCAAAGGCTGGCAATGGAATCAGCTCCCAAGAAGGTGACCTCAGCGATGTCTCCACACAGTATCGAGGACTGTCCTATAGGTAATGTTGACCTTCAGCCTCCTCTTCTGAGGGCTGTTTTAGTACCTATTTGGTTTTGTGGATTTGTTTTGGGGGAATCTGGGTTGACCTTGAATTCTCCATGTAAGGGAAGATGACCCTGTGTGTCTGACCTGCCTGTATCTACCTCCCAGCTGCTGGGTTGCTAGTATGCACTAGCTGGGTTTAACTCCTGTAAATGCACAAATCCCAAAGAGCAAAGACCAGGTCTAGAAGAGGCTCTCAGAGGGACAGCTATATATTTCTGCCAACTGTGAACATTGACTGAATAGAGAAGATTTTTTTACTGTTAATAATCTTTTTATTTTTTTAAATTATGCAGAAAAAGTAAACCAAGGTTCTTACCAAACTCCTGGGTCAGAAAATCCAACATGAAATGTGCCTGAAAAGCACCAAGTCCTTGAGTCTCCACCTGTCCATTCGTATGTCTGTTTTCATATGTTGATGCTACTATTTTTGTCTGCATGTATGTATTCATGTTGTTTCACAGTCACACCTCTCTGCCTGTATGTATATGTACACATACTCACTTCCGGGAGAGATGCTGGAGGCAAGTTGCGATCCATGGGTGACTCTGAGCCACTCCTGTGTGCTAGCAGAGTTAGGAACTGAGTTGGGTGTCTGGGGGTGGGGAGTATGTTAGCTGAGTGCTCACCTGGCTTCCTGAGTGCCCTTGCCAGCAGGATGAAAGGCTTCCAGGAGAAAGCAGTACCCAACAAGACTCAGATAAGGTGTGAGAATGGGTACCCCAGAGAGCAGTTCAGGTGGCTAGAGGTCAGGTAAACAGCTGAGTGTTAATTGTGTTTTTTTTCTTTCCTAATAAAGTTCCTGGTTTGCATGCTTCAAAGTAATTAGCGAGTATTTAAGAATTTACCTGGGAAAGCTAGACTGAAGCTTGCCACAAGGGGGCAGAGCTTTAATGAGCAGTTGGCTGCACAGGCAAGCACTTCCCACTTCCCTTTTCAGGGTGCATTCACTTCAAGGATGCTCCCTAAGAAAGAGACAGGGAACAAGGTGGGATGGTCAGAGCTAAGGAGAACTCCAGAGACACACGTCTGCCAAGGTAATAGAGAGGCAGGGCCAGCATGGCTTGTAGCCACCACTTGGAAGTACCTCAGGGTGAGGGCCTTCTCTCCTCCCAGAGAAAGGAAACGCTTCTCAGCAGAACCCCCACATGTCCACATGTCTTAGCCAGGCCAGTGTCTCCAGTGGAACAAAACAGAACCTCATTTACTCATCCCTCCCCCAAAAGTTTCTGAAGCTATGAGGGAACGGGGATGTTGGGGGGGGGGGGCGGAGCAGGACTTACTGTAATCCAGAAGAGGCCCCGGTTTCAGCAGCTGCTCCACCTCAGCTAAAGGTGGCAGTGACATCATCATCATGTGAGGGGAAACCATACACAAATGTCAGCTCCTGAGGAACACCCTTGGGGGCAAAAGTGACTGCTGCAGCCTCACGGGTAGCTGAGATAGTGGAGCTCCCAATCCAGATACAGAGTCAGCCTTCTGGTAGACTTCTTGCGCAGCCATGCAAATGTTCAGCTACTGTCTGATCTTTCCTAGAAATGAGATGCCTGAACTTTCTAGCTATAAACCCAATTCCCCATGGCCAATGACTATTGCCATTTCAAATTAAAACCCTGAACTTGTCTTAAATGTCCCAAACATCTTCCCCCAAGCACACCTGTGTTGAAGACAGAGTGTTAGGTTAGAGTCTAAGTGACAGTGGTGGACAGGCACACAGGCAGGTGTTTCTCCGAGTTCTTGCATGGAATGTTAGCTGTCCAAGAGGGGATTTCCTTTGTATTTGAGGTAAAACATTACCTACTATTTCCTTCATGTGCAGGCCAGCATAGAAAGGGCTCTGAGAGACATTGCAATGGAAACCTCTCTGTGTTTTATGTTTGATCCTCAGTTTCCCTTAATTCTAGAATTTTCTTTGTTTGGAGTATCTGTTGGAAAATGTCCACGATATAGACTGACCAGAGAAAAACAGTTTTCTGGAGGTCACTACACTGGAAATAGCAGGCAATTAAATGATTCCAGGAAAATTTACAAAGTACTCTGGGCCTTTTCCTTCAAGGAAACAATAGGGGGGAAAATGGACCTCATATAGACAGGAGAGAAAGGGCCCCAGGGTTCCTGGGGTCTGGGCGGTTGTAAACAGGACCTGTAGAGATTTGGCTAGTTCCCAGGTCCTTTGGCCTAAGACCCCGTGCCTGTGAATCTCTTCATTGTCACCTAGCTTACGAGCGAGTTGGTCAGAGAGCTTTCTTGCAGTGGTTCTCGTCTTCCTAATGCTGCCACCCTTTAATACATCCTTCATGCTGTGCTGTCTCCCAACCATAAAAGTATTTTCATGACCACTTCATGACTGTAATTTTGCTACTCTTATGAATTATGTAAGTATCTGTTTTCCGATGGTCTCAGGGCCACCCTTGTGGCCTCTTGGAGGGGTTATGGCTCACAGGTTGATAACCACTGCTTTGTATGGCTTTTTCTTTGGTAGAAATACATTGGTTTGTTTGGGATTACTCCATGAACCAAATAAAAATGACTTACCCAAGGCAAAATGCATCTCCTTGTTTTTGTTCTGACTCTTCTAACACACACCACAAAACATCTATACCTTTCTGCACACTGGGTGACAACAGATGAGGAGAGTCTAGCCCTGAGCTCATGTGTCACATTCGATGAAGAGTCTAATGTAGACTAGATGTTTGACGTGACTGTTTCTTCTCATGTTTGCATAGTTCCCATCAAAACGGTGACATACATACTTTTGAAGCTTTCTGGGTTTGTGTAGGTATCTTATCCTCGTGGACACGCCGTTCTAAAATGGCGCTGGAAACCCTGCTGGTCTTGTTCTGCCATCTTCTTCTTTTAAAGTACCTTTGAGAAATAACTGGGGGCACATAGTATGTATGTGTTTATGTGTGTTATCTTGTTCATTGAGAGATACACACAGAAGACAACAGATGGGACAGTACGAGGGTTTATAATTTCCTCCCGGGTCTAAATGCTCCAATCTGCTGACTTTGGTTGGGAGAAGAGAAGATTCTGAAGCAACACCATGTAGAGCTAGAGAAGAACTGATGACAGTTGACAAGAAGCCAAGCCATTCGCCCAGGCCACACATCTGATAGGCCACAGGGTGGACACAGAATGGAGTGATATTGCAGACAGAGCTCCTCCAGCTCAAGCCCTTGACCACCCAGGTGCAACAGTGGCCTTCATTCCAAGCGTTCTTTGACTGAAGCGCAGCTTTGATTTATGGCATCTTTGAGAGGTCTCTTCCAGTGCGCTAGATGCTAAGTAAGGTTATGTTCTCAAAGTCCCTGGCCTGAAGTGAAATGACATACTGAAACTGATCAAAGGGGCACAGAAGAAAACCAAACAGTAAATACCAAATATCTGAGCATCTAGATTATTTAAAAGATAGAAATGAGTATCTCCTTTAAGTGTGTGGAAGGAAATGCCCTCCTCTTAGGCAGTATGGTCTGCGGTTAGGCCAGATAAAATGAGACAGGGCATTAGACAGCAGCAAGCTTCCTTCTGTCCCCTGAATCTTCCATTGGAATCTACCTGATACTGGGCAGAAGAAACTTATCTCTGTTCTCAAGGTTTCCAGCTCAAGCTAGGTTTAAATTACTCTTAGAAATGAACCTCCTGGCACCTCAGCTTTCTACTTGGTCTCATGGAGATGTCCACAGCTAACTCCTAAGCTTAGGACAGGGGACAGCTAAGTGCAACATGCAGCCCATACTGAGGGTCCTCAACTAAGTACTCCCCTCCAGAGAGGGTGACAGAAAGTCCTTTAGCTTCAAATCCTAGACTAAGCAGGGAACAATCTACTGGTGAATCTAGAATGTTCCCGGGATCCCGCAAATATAAGGACAGTAGGGATCCTTCTTTGGTTAAGTTTATACACTGACTTGCTTTCTCTCCTTCCCTGCCTTGCTCTCTCCCTTCAGTGGTGGTGGGGACAAGTCCCTGAAGAACGTGACCACCTTGCCCAGTAAGTAGATACCAAGGGCTTGAATGGGGCTATTCTAGAAAAAAAAATAGTGCATTCATGGGCAGTAGCCCTGAAGTAGGAGACGAGGCCCCATTGTGCGTCTGAGGGGGTGGGCATCAGACATGGACCCTGCAGACCTAAGTTCAATCCCTGCTCTTTTTTGTGAGGTGACCTAGGGCAGCAGCTCTCAACCTATGGGTCAAGGCTCCTTTGAGGTTGAGTGACATTTTCATAGGGGTCACCTAAGACCATCCTGCATATCAGATAGTTCTATTACAATTCATAACAGTAGAAAATTACAGTTATAAAGTAGCAACAAATATAATTTTATGGCTGGGGGTCACCACAACATTAGGAACTGTACTAAAGGCTCCCAGCTTGAAGAACCATTGGCCTAAGACAAGCCACCAAATTCCCCAAGCCTTGAGTTTTTCCATTTGGCCCAAGAAATGCTGGGGCAAATCTGATGGCAAGGGTGGGGGGAAACTTCACTGCTCTGTAAGTTGGGCAGAAAAAGGGGCTTCTGTGGGGGGCTTTTCCAGCCTTGTCTTGTCATCACGTCGTTCCGACAGAGAGTTTCTGTCAGACACATGTGTTAGAGTCTGCCTTTCGTCTTCCAGATATCCTACGGGAATTTAATGGATTTCTCACGGGCTACTCAGTAGGAACCGGCGACTTCAGTTCTGCAAGCGCTTTCCTTAACCAGGCTGTCCCTGGGGCGAAGGCTGAGTATGACATTTGGGGGAGCTGTAGAAAGGGGGAGACAGGCATGTGGTCAGTCCCTCAGATACCCCATAGAGACCTACAAAGGTACTTCGCTGGTACTTTTTCCTGTCTGTCCACAACCAAAGCTATAGCATGGAGTTTAGTTTTCTTGGACATGGGAGGGGTTACGCCTCTACAGTTGTTACCTGACTCCTCAGTGGTCAGCCTTTCACACACCATGTCATCTAAGAATTGAACTAACTGAGCATATCAGTAAATTTTGAAGCTCGGTCTGAAATAATGATGCTAGAATCCCTCTCTAGAAGGCTTACTATATCAAAGTCAAGATCTCCAGCCTGAGGGAGCCTCTGGGAAAAATCTCATCTTCTCTCCAGCTCTGGCATAGATCTAACGTGAAACAGACTGGAGATGTCCAGGGGGTGCTGAAGCAGAACTGTCTAGCCTCCTGGGATGGTCTCTCGAGGCGACACTAATTCTTCTCCTAGAAGCCCTGGAAGCCTTGGGTTCCTGTTCCACACAGTTCTTGCCCTACACCTCTAGTTAGTGGACATGCCCCCAACACCTGTTTGCTGGGCTCTATAATAGCTTGTGATGCACACAGTTCCACTAGCCTATCCAAGGAGACCACAATGCTATGGCTCCATCACTCAGGCTTGTGCTGAGAGCCATGAATTATAAACCCAGGCATGTGTGGGTCATGCGTTTACTCTCCACTTTTCTCAAAGTGGCTCACAGAACAAGTTATACATGTGACACATAATAGACATATATGTGTGCACATATGTGGGTACATGATACAGGCACATGTGAGGAATCACAACCATTGTGACAAATAAGAAGGGATTGTGTCAACGTGATTGTTTCCATGGTTACTGTACCTGAGCATCAAACCGTCAGCTTCCAGGAAGCTAGGAAGCAAAGGAAACATTCTAAACATCCAATTACATGATCTGTCCCAGCTACTCAAGACAGACATGTGAGCAAGCTGTAGTGGTGCCCACCTGTAATCCAAGCAGTGGAGGACTTGAGCCAGCCTAGGTTATATATATACTGAAAACCTGCTTAAGAATGGAACATCAAAGGCAAATGGATTCTCGGTGTGGGACCTTAAGAAGATCATGAGCACAAAATGAGACCAGGAGTGGCTTTGATGACTTTAGGACAATCTCCCAGCTTGCTCTTCACAAGGCCATTTGCTGCAGTATTTCTAGATATGTATTAAAATGTATTGAGATGTATTTCATCCTTTCTATTCCTGACAATTCTCCTCCTCCTGACAAGGAGGCTAGCTCAGGGGTTCTGCCTCTTGCTTGCCATCATGGGTAGCCACACATAACAAGCACTCTGCATTGCCCTTTTCAGTTTGGTCCATTCAGTCTCTCCAACAGTAGCCCCTGTGGCCTGTGAGCCTTGGGGATCTCTGCAGCTCATGTAGTGTCACGGAAGCCTGTAGTGTGTAGACCCCTGGGGTGAGAGGACAAATGTACACACTCTGTCAACAGAAGTACTGACGTTCTTTCCTCAGGAACCTTGCAAGTCAAGTCCGGACTCTGATTCAGAGGATGAAGAGTGACAGCGTGAGTCCATTTGATCGCTACTGATAAACAGTAGTTGTCTAGCCCGCTAAGGTTTTCCCAAATGCTGCGAAAAGCAGCAAGCACCCCATAGTTAGAGGCATTCAAGCAGAGATAGGGAAAACCCTGCCTGAGACCTTCTAGAGGATATTACATCAATGGGGAGAAAGTGGATGCCAGGCACAATGACCTTAAAGGTCCCTCTTGTTGCTAAGATCCTGGTCTATAAATAAGTCTCTAAAATGTCATCAACTTTGAGGTTCTTGCTGTATTATTTCAAGTGGACGAGGAAGTCACATGGGGCTGACTGGATTTCCTAGAGCTGTGATAGTTTGTCAGAAACAATGAGCCTTTTCCTCCCTCCTCATGCAGAGAGTGAACATCCACCAAGACTGGAAGGTCATCACGGTGATGATCGGGGCCAGTGACTTGTGTGACTTCTGCACGGATTCGGTAATGAGATAGGGTCTAGGCCTGACCCTGACTTTGATCATTAGGCTTTGGAGGTCTTCTCTAAGAAAGCCCCTCACAACTCACCCAAGGAAGCGTTCATAGCCAGCTACGTTGTATACTGTACACATGACTCATGCGCACACTCGTGCATGCACACTCCATACTGTCGGCCTGTGGTGTTGGGCACCGCATGCATGTCCATCCCAAGCAGTGAAGGACTAGGTAGACATACATGGTGCTGCTTCTCTTTCTTGCAACGTGTGAACGAGAAGAAACTGTAGACCCCAAGCATTTGGGAGAATATCTCCATCTTTCACTCTGGCTAATGGTTCCAGTCTTCTAGCTGGCCTGTCCCTGACAACAGTGAGTGGTCGGGCATTCAGTTTAGATTCTAGCATGCTGATAGACTCACAGACGGTGGTGGGAGGGAAACAAGTCCTTGGGGCTGGACCCAGAAGGGAAGCCTTTTGCACTGGAACCAACAACTCCTTCCATTCCTCACGTTTCTCTTTCCAGAATCATTACTCTGCAGCCAATTTTTTTGACCATCTTCAAAATGCCTTGGACATTCTACATAAGGAGGTGGGTGAGGGCTTCTGTAACTTGGTTTCAGCTCCAGTATAATGGATGTGCAGGTGGGAGGGGAGGGGAAGGGTGGAACCAGCCAAGGGCATGGGCTCTGTGCCTGTCCAAAGGCTGCACTGCATTCTACTTGGAATGCATCCCCAGAGATCTATGGTATGAAGAAAGAAAGGTACTGTGTACTTCCGTCTCTCTCCAGGACAACTGTTAGTTAGCAGCTAGCCAGTACCCAGCTTGGCATTGCATTTAGAGCCACAGAGAGTATCTTGAATGAGCTTCTATACCTAGCCTTATATAGTCTACCCCACTGCTACCTTGTGGCAACAACAAGCTGCCCCTGCCATGCCCTGGAAGTAGCATTCTGACCACCAGATGCTCTGCTGGGTATCTGAGTCCCTGTGTCTACTCAGAAGTTGACCTACATCAAGCTGGCAGAAGTTGGTCAGGAGCCAATGACCTAGCAAATAAGTTGCCTATCATGTTGTATTTTGGCTCACTAAATGGCGGCTGGACAGAGCTATGCACTTAGCATTTATTGTCATTCCAGAGGCACCATTTATACTGAAGCTGGGCAGGGCACTCCCCACTCATTTCTGTACTAGCATCATGCATGGGCTGCACAACCCCATGAATATAGTCCCATGTGGATGGACCTGTCTCTTGAACTTAAGGGATGAGCTGAGCTGGAAGTCTAAAGGGAGACTCTATCCAAACCCTGGGAGACCTTGTCTTACTTGCAGCCTTCTCTTTAGGTACCCAGAGCCCTGGTCAACCTTGTGGACTTCATGAACCCTAGTATCATTCGGGAAGTGTTCCTGAAGAACCCAAACAAGTGCCCAGTGAATCAGACCAGGTAGGCAGGCACCATTCATCCTACCCAAGAGCTATCCCAAGCTCCGATCTGACCTTTGCATTAGCAGTGCCTCTCTGGAGCCTCTGCCGGTGCCTATAAACAAGGACTGGGCTACTATCATTATCTCCTGGGAGGTCAAGACTCTGATCTGATCTCTTATCATATCCTAACGCCAGGCAGGAATTTCTATAACAGCAAAACCACCAGGGCTACTGTTGGAGAGACTGAGTAGCCCAAACTGAAAAGGGCAATGCAGAATAGTCTTTGTGTGTGGTTAAACTGCAACAGAGAGCAAGAGACAGAACACCTGAGCCAGGCACCTTGTCAGGAAGAAGATGCATGGCTGTTTTGTTTTTTAATTAAGCATAGTATTCTCATTGCCTGAATTCATTTACTCAACAGAATATGTGTCTGGCCTAGCCTCTGAAATCCAATTTTGGTACTTATTAAAGTGAGTTCACTCAAACTTCAGAGTCCTCTCTAGTCTCTTTCTCTAGAACCTAGGAAAAGCATCTCAAAACCTCCAGGCACCTGTGCTGCCAAATCAGGGCTTGAATGAACCCTGTTATCCCTCCCAGCTCTGGGTAGCCAGAAGCGGTCCCTGAATGGGGCATCAGCTATTGGATCTTCTTGCCTCCCCTACTTTATACAGTGTCCTATGCAACTGTGTTCTGACCCCGGGGGAGAATTCCCATGAGCTGGCAAGGTTGGAGGCCTTCACCAAATCCTACCAGGTAAGGCAGAGGGGAGTATGCCCTCCTATGCCCTCCTCCGCCTGTGTTCTTTATACTTTAGCCCAAAGCCCCTCCTACACAGGGGAGGCATGAAGGAAATGACAAGATGTCAGCCATCCTGGGCTCTCTCTGCTCCAACCTGGCTGAGGGTCTTAGTTTCCCTGGTTGTAAATGCCCCAGTGGCATCCAAGGTGACAAAACTGGTGTGGCTGAGACACTGGTGTGGCAGGAGGGGGTGGCAAGACAGCTCTCCTTGATAGCCAGTAGGCTTGGGAGGCCCTGTGAAATCACACTGGAAGCCAGCTTCTCCCCAACTTCTCTGGCTCCAACTCTCATACCAGTCCCCACAGGCAGGCCACAAAAAAGAGATTACAGGCTAGGAGGCCGATGATCTCTGGAGTATCTTCTGTTTTTTGTTTGTTTGTTTTTGTTGTTGTTTTGTTGTTGTTGTTCTTTGTGGGGCTGTCTACCCAGCCTTGGAGATGGCAAGTTTAAAACAAAACAAAAACAAAAAAACAAACAACCCATTTCCAAACTTTCTTGGATGGGATTTGCTATCAAAAAAACATTTACACCGTATGAACGGCTGAGTCAGCTTCTCTGTCCAATAGGATGGGGACAGAGTCCATGTGCCACCTGCCCTTCCCCTACCCTGTGTTAAAGGCTGCTATTTGTGTGTTCCCAGAGTAGCATGCTCCAACTGGTTGAGTCAGGCCGCTACGACACTCGAGAGGACTTCTCTGTGGTACTGCAGCCCTTTCTCCTCAACACCAGGCTCCCTGTCCTAGAGGTATACTCCCCTACCCCCAATCTTGAGCACTGGAGGAAGAACTGCTATGGGCATCTTTGCAAGAGAACAACCAAGGCAGGAATGCATGTGCCTCCATTGCATGAGAATAAGGCAGGAAGGCCACAGGGAGATCTGCAGATGCTATGCTAGCAGGCACATGCAAGATCTGAGCCCAGACATGCTCCCCACAGATAAGATTGTCTTTGGGGATACTGTAAGCCTCACAGAACAAAAGTGCAGAGATGTGACATATCCTTCCAAAAATTGGATAGAACATAGAAGGCAGGCAGAACTCGCAGGTATCCAACTCTGCATCAGTGACTTCGGGCCACACGTGGTCTCTCGCACGTGGCCCTGTGGTTAAAAAGGAGAGTTCCGGTGCTGTGTTCCCACCTACTGGCCATGCTCCTTGGCACTTCCTCTCAGTGCAGAAGAGCTCTGTGGGCAGAGCAGGTAATGCCTCTTGCCCAAGGCCTTATCCAGCTTCAGGGAAATGGCAAGGAGAGCAGAACACTGTGTCCAGATGCTGCAGAGAAGCCTGGAGTAGGGTGCCCAGCTATCCTGATGCCATCTCTGGCCAGGCCTGCTTGGTGCCCATGTGCCCACTTTAAACCTCTCTACCAAAGGAGGCTGAGGATGAGAAAGGAAGACCCACCCCCACCCTACCTCCGTTTGCTAGTTTAGTATTCTCATGATAGTAACAAAATACCTGGCAGAGCAACTTAAGGAAGGAAGGAAGGTTTGTTTTGGCTTACATTTTAGTTTAAGAAGATACAGTGTATCCTGGCAGGGAAGCCATGGGCAGGAGCATGAGGTAGCTGGTCACATTGTATCAGGAAGCAGAGAATCTGGAATGTAGGTGCTCAGAGAGCTTTCTCTCTCTCTCTGCGAAGTCCAGTACCCCCATCCATTCAGTGTTGGTCTTCCTGTCCCAGTTCACCTAACCTAGAAAATCCCTCACCAATATGCTGGGAGATGTGTCTCTGGGGATTCTAGATCCTGTTGGGTTGATGTCAATATTAACCAATATGCTACCCAGGACTCCCCCAGGAACTGAGAAATGTGTTTCTTCACTACAGCATGAGTTAGGCATTATACAGGTGTGCCCAAACATAGGGCACTATGGAGGGAATTATGGAGAATGTGGAGGCCAGGTGCAGGCTTGAGGTCACCCAAAGCTATTTAATCCGTGGGAATGCCCTCATGTTCCTCAGAGGTTTCCACGAGAGGACAGTATCCTGTGATCAGTCTTGAGGATCGCATAGCCCACAGCTCCCTCTAACCTCACAGGCCTTTGAGGAAGTATGTTTTATCTCTTTCAGAATGGGAATCCAGATACATCCTTCTTTGCCCCAGACTGCATCCACCTAAACCAGAAGTTCCACTCTCAGCTCGCGAGAGCCCTTTGGGCCAATATGGTAAGATATAGGACTGTTCCTGGTAGGGTAACCTAGTGCAAAGTGCCAGCCCTACCAACTGTGGGATAGACCAGGAGGATCAGCAGCTGGCACATCTGTGCAAGTCTCACAGCATGGCCACGGGGGTCCTGGAGATTAGTTTGGCCAGGTTACACTGCCTGTTGTCCTCTGTGCTTCTCATCTATGATGAGGTATGCTGCCTACACAAAAGTCTCTCCAAGGGCTGGGGGGTATGGCTTGGAGGGCAAACCAGAATTCAGATATTTAGGGCTCATGTAAAAGCAGTTGGGGACTCCTCTGTATCCCCAGTGACAGGGGACATAGATTCCAGGAGCTTGCTGGCCAGCCAGTCTAGCTGGAACAGCACACTCATTCCCAAGTTTAGTCAGAGTCCCTTACTCAAAAAGTAAGGTGGAGAGCAATAGAGAAAGACCCTTGTCCTCTGACCTCCATATGAACACCTACAAGCATGGGCACCCACTCATAATATTCATGCACACCACACATACACACACACACACACACACACACACACACACACACACACACACACACCACATACCCCCCCCCACACACACACTTGCCCCCACAAACACACCAGTAGACACCCCTCCTTCAACTTTTCTGTACACCATTATTTATGCTAGGCAGTTGAAACCACATGATCTTTTGGTCCCAGCACAACCCCTCAGAAATGTTTTGAATTTCCAGAAAAGCTGACTTACTCTGAGCCCTACTGCCAACATCTGCCAAAATGAAGTTCCGAGCCTTCCTACTGCAGGAGGCTGCCAGGGAGTGTTCAACAGAAACAAACAAGCTTGGTGTGTTTTCTTTTCTTCCCTGATCAGCTTGAACCCCTGGGAAAGAAAACTGATACTTTGGACCCAAAAGGAGTCATAGCTATGGCCTGCCCCACCAAGGTAATAAGAGAGCAAGTACTTTGTCCATTCTCCTTTTCCCTTCTTCCTCTTCCCTCTCCTTGTGGACGTTGTACATCGTGGTGCGCACTAGGCTCCGCACCACGATGTACAACGTCCACAAGCAGGAAAGAGTTTAATCACTGGCTTGTTCAGCAGTCTCCTGTTCTCTCCCCCTCCCCTTCCCCCTCCCCTTCCCCCTCCCCTTCCCCCTTCTCCTCCTCCTCCTTCAGTGGGGCTTGTTCAGCCCCTAGGCTGAGAGATGGACTTGGAAGTGGGGGAGAGGGAAATTCGTCCTTGAGATGTATGATAAGGGTTGTCCACACAGAGAAAGGAACCTGGACAGCAGAAGCCAGGAGTGCAAGAAAGAGAAGAGCAGATGGGAATGTGGGTGGGTGGGCCAAGAGAGAGACTAGAGTGTAGAACCTGGACTGAATGCTTTCCCCATGAAGAGGACCAGCAACAGAAGCCACAAAGGGAGAGCGCCCAAGCTACCACCAGGGAGGACTCAAAAGAACCAGCCTGAATTGGCATAAGGGATAGCTCAGGCCTCCTTTTAAGGAGGAATATGTTAAATGTGACTTCAGGCCTGGAGTGGGGGCAGGTTCATGTTCCCACTGCCTTCAGCTCCTGTTTCTGGTTTTGTCTTATGGTTTTTTAACCATATAAGGCCAAGGCTAGAGAGCCCTTAGTGGCCATAAACGCAGAGTGCCAGACCTAATCTGAGAGACTGGGTTTCCAGCCTGGCTCAGACAGCTACCAGCCTTTCCCACCCTCCTTAGCAGGCTGAGTCTCAGCTTAGGCTTGTAGCTCCCTTGGGATATCTGCTGGGAATCCCAAGAAAAGGGGAGCCCCTATCCTGCTCCATGCTCCCTGTCAGCTGTCTTTGGGATAAGAGCTGTGGTAGCAGAGGGTCCAGTGGTTGGATCTGGTGCTCCAAAGCAAAGAGAGTTGAGTCATGTGATTATCAATGTGCATGGGTGCTTCGAGTGCCAAAAGTTGATCAGATGCTGGGTAAAGGGGCTTGGGTGAGGCCCCTCTATGCCATGTGTGAACATATATTCACTGCCGATTGCTCAGGCTACCCAGTGTGGTGTTGCGGGAGGGGCCTGGAGAACTTAGGAAGTGAGGAGCATTTGAGGACCTAAAGCAACCATCATAGCATAATAATTTCATTTCCCATATCTGCACCCTTGTTTGTATGGGTGTGCGTGCATGCACACACGAAGGCCAGAGGTTGATGTTGGATGTTTTCAATTGGTCCTTACTTTAGTTTTTAAGACAGGCTGTCCTAATGACCCTGGAGCTCACAATTTGCCTAGACCGGCACCTCGAGAGGCCCATGAGTCCTTCTGTTTCCACCTCCTCAGCTCTAGGACTACAGGCTCCTGCTTTCACATCTGGCTTCTTGTATGGGCTCTGGGGGTCCAAATTCAGGTCCTCATACTTGTATGGCAAACACGTTATCAACTGAGCCTATAATTGAGTGCTTTAGTACTTTAATAATCAGTATAGCCACAGTGAGTATTAACCATGAGGGTCCCCTCCAGTGTGTCAACTCTCAGCCATCATGAGCTCTCCCTCCCAACAAATATATTGTTTGCCAAACTGAGAACCCAGCCTCAGGTCAGGGAGAGCCCCTTCATTGTGACCCTCAAGGCAAATTAGGCCCCTCTCTATCCCAGTTTAGGCAAGGATCCGCACAAAGGGCTGATGCCCTATCTAGAATGTCAAGCTTATCTCCTCCATTCTGGACAAAGCCTGACTATTGATAAGGTGAGGAAAGAGATCCTGCCTCTTAGAGCCTGTAAAAAGCCCAGCCCAGAAGAAGCTGTTGCTAAGCAACTTTGGCGCCCATTCCAAAAGGGTCCATCTGTTGGCCAGACCAGCTTCACTGCACAGTGTCTCAGGTGCCATCTGCCATGTGCCTCAGAGCTGTACAAAAGTCCACCGTATCTCAGCATGAGCTGGCGGGGGCCAGGCAGTGCATATTTTCATCCAGGCTGTGTCTAAACATAGAAGCAACAAGCATGATTGGCTGGGGCTGGGGGTGGAGCAGGCAGCGAGCTGGAAGTGAGTGCTTCCAGCCCTATCCCCCTCCCCGATCCCCAACCTCACTGTTGGGGGACTTTACAATAAGCCACGGTTTTAGGATGTGTTTGCACGTTGGGAGAATTAATTATAGCTGAGCCTTGATTGGCTCTGTGGACTGTTCCCCCTCCCTACATTAACTGTCTTTCTGGCCCCTTGCTTCCCTAACTCCAGAGACAGCTGGAAAATGAACTCCATCCTCTTTCAGCTTTTCTCCTTCTTGACCTTTGTCACAGTTAACTTCTTCCTTGGAATCTGTTCCTCCCTGGATTTGAGAACTCTCAAGCATGTTTTTTTTTTTTTTTTCTGATGGCCACTCTTCCCACATTCCCATGGCATCCCTATGTCTAACCCTGAAAGCAAGGCTCCTCTCAGACTCTCCTGTCTCAGTCTTACTGTCTTCTCTCCACAGGTGTGCATCCTCTCACTGAGGTTGATCTATTTCTAGAGTCATCCCACCCAACCCCCAACACCTCCCACCCCACCTTGGGCTTCCTTGTTTCTCACTCCACCCCACCTTTTTTTCCCTTTTCCCAGACACCAACCCTAAATTTCCAAACCCTTAAAACACATTTCCCCTTGGAAGCTACATATGGTATAAGATCACCACTCCTACCAAAAGAGGAGTGGTGGGTTGGGGCAGATTACATGTCTCCAGAGCCCAGGAGAAAAGACCCTTTCCTTCTCTCAGAACCTCCCATCTAGCCATGAGGCAGCCTGGCTCACCAGCTGGCTCTTGCCCTGGACCCTGCCTCCATGGCAGCCCACAGAAGCCAGGCAGTGTCCCTTCTACCTGCTCAGGCTTGCAACCAGGAATCTCTCATGAAGTCAGCTCCATCCCAGGCCTTTAAGCCTGTCTGACTCATGTGCACCAAGCAACCAAGAGCCAGCAAAGGCAGAATTCCAAGGTTTATCAGTCCTCTGTCCTCTTCAGCACCCTCTCCTCTCCCCTAGCTAATGGATCTTATGGTCAGATAAATACTTGTATGACTCCAAGCTCTTCCAGAAAGGTGAAAATTGTCTGTGGCTTCTGTTCCGTCTTGTGCTGGCCACACTAGTACCAACCAACTCCAGCCAGGGCTTCTTTGTGGAGGGAGAGTCATAATTAGCACCCACACCCAGTCTTGTCCCGAGGGATGTATGTCCCCAAGTCTTGCATCAGCCTCTCAGCAAATTCCACATTCCCAGGTCTTCAGTTCTTCATTGCTTAGGAGTATCTCATGTCCTTCTCCCTCATGCCTAGGGGACAGATCTGCTGCTCTCCCCTCAGCACTGCTCTGGGCACAGGAAGCAGACTGGTATAGGTTCATCTTTTGCACAAGGCACCTGGCTGCTCTCCTGGAGGGATGCTGATGGCACTGATAAATAAATAATTATGCTGACACTGACAGCCTAAATAAGTATGCTGTGTGCCGCTACAAGCTTCTCTGTCTTGCACTGGTAACCACCTGAGTGTGGCTGGTCTCTTTTTCAGATGGGAATACTGCCACTCAGAAGAAAAGGGGAGATGGGCCTCCTCATTTTAACCCTCCCTCCTCCTCCTCCTCCTCCTCCTCCTCCTTATCTTCTTCCTCCTCTGTCTTCCTCCTCCTCTTCTTCCTCCTCCTTCTGCCTCCCCCTCTCTTTTTCCTCCTCCTCTTTTCCTACCCCTCCCTAAGCCAAAATAAAACCTCTTTCAGCCAAGCTTACCTAGGAAACTTAGTTTACAACATCTGGAATTGATCTCTAAAGATATCTTTCCCGACAATCTGGCTGTCCTCTCTCATGTCCCCACTCCCTTCCTGTCTGGTTTCCATTTTTTCTACTCTTTCTATTCCACAAGCATGTTCCCTGAGTGCCCCCCTGCCCTGGGTCTATCTCAGTATTTGCTAGTGCAGACCTTAAGTTGGCCTTGCTTCAATTCCATGTTGGATTTCCTCCTCGTTTGGTTTTCCCCCCTGGTTCTCCTTTGCAGCTTCCTCCTCCCATCTTTGATTAACCCATCACCTGCAACTGGGTGGACTGGGAATGTTGACAGGGCTTGTATCAGCACTGATTGTGCAGCAGATAGGCGTGGAGGCCTGAAGAACAGGTTTGTCAGGGAGAAAAAGAAATGACCGAAAACAGGAAGCCAACTTAAAGGGGTAATGCACAGCACAAAGAAGACAGAGAGGTGACATAATAAAATACATTGAAAACCCTTCTTCAGGAAGAAAGGTGCTGGATTGTGACTCTTTTGCCAGAAAAAAAAAATGTGAAGACAATATGTAAGCCAGAGGACCGTAGAGATGTGTGATAGCTACAGTTTACAAGAGCCTGTGGAGCCCAGACCACAAGATGTGTAGAACTTTCTCTAAGCCTTCTATTTGTGCCTCCCTGCTTAACAAACATTTACAAAAACCCTTCCAGGAAGGACTGAAATTCTGTCTATGCAGCTCTTTCTACTCCAATGCAGATCCTTGTTAAACAAACCTGGAAGGCAGGGCGGTGAACTCATCTGCAGCCCGTGTGCTGTTAGATAACCTCACTGGGTTTCTCTTTCCTCCCAGGATAAGCCCTTCCTGAGAACCTTCCGGAACAGTGACTACAAGTATCCTACCAAGCCAGCCATTGAGGTAACCTCTGACTCATGTCTGTGTCTCTTAGACACAAGTCAGTCCCGCCTGCCAGGGACTTGGGGCGTGGTGCAGATTTCACTGTTAGCTTAAGCACAAGTATACCCATCTTACACACTGGGAATTGGAATGTACAAAAAACAAAAACAAAACAAAATGATCTGGAACTAAGGCCCCAGAATAGCCCTGACTTGTTCTCAAGCTGCCCACCTGATGTCAGTGACCAAGCAGAGGAAGCACTGACCTTTGCTGTCCTCAGAGACATTGTTTTTAATTAAACAGCTTAGCCTTACAAGATCAAGATAGCAGGGATAAGGGGAGATAGGTATTAGTGTTGAGGGTGGGGCAGGGGGCATGAAGTGCCATCGACTTCCTGAAGGTGGAACCCTAAACTCAGTGGGAAGGAATCTCTGTGCCAGGGGTGGGGCCTGAGAGGAAAATGACAAATATCCATACCAGCCCCACCCTTACCGGGATCAGTCAGTCCCACTCTGAGCTTTCAGAGCCCTGTGACTTTAAGGATTGACACTCCAAAGGTAGCTTGCCAGACCCTGGATCACAGTACACCTTGAAGGACCCAGGCCTAGTCCACCAGGACAGAGAACAAAACATTTAACATCCATGCGGAGAGCTGGTGGGAATTCAGCGAAACATTTGGTGTGGTCCTGACCTGAGTAGTTAGGGCCCAATAGAGTTCATAACTGTTTAGTAAGCATCTAATATGTGTCATACACTATTTCAGGGAGTCAGAGTAGACCAAACAGATGGAACTTAGCTTTTACAGAGTCCCATCTGCTGAGTTGAAGCATCTAGGACATTGCTAAAAAAACGATCCTTTAGGATAGGGACAGCCACTGCTCAGAGGATGGAGGCAGCAGACAGAAAATGATGAGCCAAGGGAAGGGTGACTGATTCTGATGAATCATAATTGCTGAGCCTGTCTGAGATGGGGAGATTTGAACTGACACATGCAGGTCAAAAAGATGGCAGCTGCATGGAGGGCCAGAGAAAGCACAGAGGCTGGCGGCAGGGCAGATAACAATCCAGGAAGAGGAGGAAGGTGAGAGTGGCTGAAGTCAGGGCTTGTGAATGTGGCTGGTGAAAAGCACAGAGATCAAAGGGCCAGCCCACACCCAGCCGAGCACCTGGGAATGGAGGTTAGGGCCCAGGCAGAGAGGTCGGAGAAGCCATGGAAGGACCTCCCTAGCTGCAGCCTTATGGAGAGGATTTCAGACATCAGTGACTAAGAGAAACTTGCTTTTTGAGATAGGGTTGCACATGGTCCTGGCAGACCTAAAACTTGTTACATAGTCAAGGACAACCTTGAACCCCTGGTTCTCTTGCCTCCATTACCCGAGTGCTGGATTACAGGTGTGTACCTCCACCACACCTAGCTTTTTAAGTCTTTGTTTGGTTTTTGAAATATGATCTCTGGGCTCTAATTCACAATGATCCTTCTGCCTCAGCCTCCTGAATGCTGGGATTAGAGGTGGGAACTGCCACACCTAGAAGAAAGACCTTTCATAAGCCAACTGAAGCTCATAGAATAGCCTCTGTGGAGGTGCCAAGAGGCTGTCAAGTGTGACATTCTGACTATTGCAGCACTGTGCCTGGGAGCTGTCACCTCCAGGATCTCTGGGTTCTGACTCACCTTAACCCAAAGGAGTCAGGTTCTGCTTGAACCACTGACCAAATTCCTGTGTGACTGAGAGAGTCTTGCCAACCTGGCATTAATTTATTTCTCACCTCCTCGTCAGACACTGAGAGGGGCAGCCACCATGCTCAGTGGGGGATGGGCAGTAGTGAGCAGGGAGGGGTAGGACCTGCTCTCCGGGAAAAATCCTGGTCTCAGGGATTTTTCTTTCCCCTGTTGACCAACTTTAAAAAAGGTATGTGCTTGCTTTAGTAGATTGTTGCTTAAAGTAGGCAACATCAACACTACCTTCCTTACAAAGTGTTATTCTGCACCTACTTAGTGTACATGCAGCAAGATGACAGTACCCTGGAAAGTCCCAGTTGAGTTCACAGCACAGTGTCCTTCCCTTTATGACAGGTCTCATCTGTATGTGTCAACCCCGATAGAACATGCTTGACTATTAGAGAATTCTACGACACTGGTGGCTCTAGAACTATCTTTCGTAGACTCACATTTCCCAAGTGCAACTTTCCCATCTGCCTGGTTTTTTAACTCCCATGAAACGTCTAAACAACTCAGTGACATCACTGTGATCTGCTGAATAGGCCCATGGAATAAACTAATCTATTAGACAAAGCAAATGTTTAAGAGCGTGTTTGAAGGTCCCTCCCCTCACTGCCCCCCAGGGAAGCCATGCTTATTATGTTAAAGATTCTTCAAGGTTGAATGATCAGAATGTCATGAATGTAGAGTTAGAATGTTACAGATCCAGGACCAAATTCTCTCCTGCTATCTTTAGTCCTCTTGAGAGCTATTCATTTACCAACTCTGGGCTCAACCCAAATCATTGTAATTATTTGTGGAGACTTTAAAAAAACAACAACCCACATTAGCTAAATAGATGGACCACTAATTTCCATCAACCCCAAAGCTAAAAATGTCATCAGGTAACACCTGGGAGAACATTTTCCTCCTTTACCATAACCTGACATCTAATGTTTCCATCAGTGTATTTCTTTTGTTCTGTGACTATAAAAACTCACAAAACCACTTCTTCATTGAACATGTTATTTGGGGCAATGTTTTTTTTTTTCTTTCCTCTTTCTTTTTTGGGGGGAGTGGGGGNGGGGGTGGGGGTGGGGGGTGGGGCTGAAATATTAACTTCTAATCCCTCTGAGGTGAGGGTTATGTTTTGATTGACAGTTTGCACTCCCTCCCCTTCAAAGTGAAAGCTGTGTTTTGATTGACAGCTCCTCCTTGGTGGCTCAGGAGGGTTGCTTTAAGAAGGCCTGACTTCAGAGGGCCTTTTGGAGGCAGTCACTCACACTCTGAGAAAATCAGTCAAACCTTTGTGGGGAGGCACTGCTGTACCCCTAGTGTTCACATGTTTGGGGAAAGACAGTTATTCAGAGCTCCCTTGGATTGTCATTTCTGTGCCTCTACCCCCACCACACCCCGACTCCCCAGGCACCTGGAAAGCCCACTCTGTACTAAAGACAAGGGCAGCTGACTAAAATGTCCAGGGTAGCAGGCATTCATTTCTGCACACAGGAGGGGTTGATGGCTCAGGGTTAACTAGGCCTGAGGGGAACAGCCTGTGGCAGGGCTGTGCAGCAGCCAGGAGCTTAGCAATTACACAACCTCAGCAGTTCTCTAAAAATATTTTAATGGGTGGTTGTTTAGACTCTAGTATCATGATTAATGTCAATCAGCTTAACATTAATAACAACACCCACCAAAGCGCTCATGTTAGACTTAGAAAATATCTCATGTTAGCCATGTAGAACCTCTTGTGTTAGATGTGTAAAATCTGTGTCCTTTGCAGTACTACTTTTTGTAAGAATTCACTGTTTTCTCTTCTACTTTGTGGCTGCTGGCTCCATTCAAACGTAGATAGGTCAGGAAAGGAAAGGCTGTACTTGTGTGTGTGTGTGTGTGTGTGTGTGTGTGTGTGTGGTATATGTTGTGTGGTGTGTGTGTGGTGGTTTTTTTTGTTTTGTTTTGTTTTGTTTTTTGTTTTTTTTTTTTTGTTTGTTTTGTTTTTGGTTTTTCGAGACAGGGTTTCTCTGTGCAGCTCTGGCTGTCCTGGAATTCACTCTGTAGACCAGGCTGGCTTTGAACTCAGAAATCCACCTGCCTCTGCCTCCCAAGTGCTGGTATTAAAGGCATGTGCCACCACTGCCTGGTGTATGGTGTGTTTTGTGTGTATGTGTGTGTATGTGTGTGTGTTGTGTATGTGGTATGTGTTTTGTGTGTATGTGGTGTGGTGCATGTGTGTGTATGTGTGTGTGTGTGTGTGTGTGTGTGTCTTTGTGTAAGCAGAAGCCCACTTCTCCTCCGATTTCCTTTTCCACACCTCCTGATAACCTCTCCTACCCATCTGGGAACTGCTCAGGGGCATATTTCTAGGTCCTTGGCTGATTCTTCCTAGGTGTACTTTGCCTGCATGTGAGTGATGACCCTTATCTTCTTCCCCCTGACTTAGAACTGGGGCAGTGACTTCCTGTGCACAGAGAAGAGCCCTTCCAGCAAGGTACCCACCTCAGGTAAGCGGAACCAGCATACCTCCTACGCCGAATCCCACATTGGGTGCCAGACCTGTAGGTGCACCTGGAGCATTGAGTGGACCTTGCTGGTTCCGATGCATAGCAGAGCTAGATGCTTAGAGGTCCCAAGAAGTTGCTCTGCACTTACTGCTGAACTCCCTCATGGAGGGCTCAGGCCTCCTCGCCCCCACCCCCATCTACCCCACCCCCACCCCTCACCCCCCACCCCAAGTAAGACGATTTAATCTCTTTGAAGTTTCAGCACAGCTCCTCAGGCCTCCCTGATTGGTGAGACAAGTGCAGCCTGGGATGTGGTCCTAGCTGCTTATTTCACGTGACCACACTGGAACTCTGCTGGACCACCCGTAGGGTACTGGATGGTAGCTAGCAAGCCCCTGCTATTCAGAGCCACAGTGTTCTGAATGAAAAGAAGGGACAGCACTGGTAAAGCCTGAGGCTAGAAGCAGGTAGCACAAGGAAGGACCTGCGAGCTAGGGCAGACTCAGTGTAACAGGCTGACATCCGCCACCTCTCCTCTTGCCTGTCTCTCCTAGTTCATGAGCTCCGACCAGCAGACATCAAGGTGGTGGCAGCAATGGGTGACTTTCTGACTGTGAGTACTAAGCCACAGGCCATCGTGGGCTCCACAGAGTTTAGCCTGGCTGTGCAGAGTCAGTTCTACTTCACCGCCAATGCTACATTCAGGTCCAGCAAGGGGATTCCTTCCAGGCATGACTTGTGTGTCCCAGCCCTCCATCTTCCTTTGCCCTACTTGAACTTCATCTGTGCACAAGGTCCTCCTCCTGCTCCCTAACATTGTCAGTATTATACATGTTTCCTGAACCCAACACCATCAACCCAGTCCAAAAAAGTAATAGGTCTTATCTACATATCGCCCCTCACCACTTACCCCGCTTAAGGACATGTTCCTTAGGGACAGAGGGAAACCCAACTCGGTCCTGGCACAGTTACATTAGTCTGCTGTTTAGCTACTGCTGTGAGCACCATGCTCAGTCAGCAATTCTAAAAGGAAGAGTGGGACATCATAGCCCTCTGGCTAAGACAGCAAGACGCTTCCAGGGAGAATCATGAGTGAATAGGTGACGTGATATTTTCACAATTCATGTCCATTCCTGTGGAAACAAAACTACCCCACGTGGAAATGAAGGCATTTTCATTGTGCTGTGGACATGGGAAAGTAGTGAAGGGTGTGTTCCAGGCCGGATCAACCATGACTTCACCCTCGTAGGGCATGTGCATGGGGGCAGGGGAAAGAGATGATGTAATAGATGAAGGAGGTTGTCAGGACCAGATTATTGCCATTTTGTTTTGTGAGTTGAGGGGTCTCAATAAATAGTCCTGACTGGCTCCAGCTTGCTCTGTAGCCCAGGCTAACTTCAAACTCACAGCAAGCCTTGGTTTTTCAAGTTGCTGGTATTACAGGCGTGAGCTACTAATATTGATTGTTTAATTTGAGAGAAGATCTCGAGTAGCCCAAGCTAGCCTCAGACCCCCTGAACCTCCCAATCATTGTACCTCCATCTCTGGAGTGCTGGGACCCAGGCCTTCATGCATGCCAGGCAAGTACCCTGTTAGCTGAGTTGTACCCCAAAGCCTTGGTGAAAGACTCCTGTGATAAGATTAAGTTATTCTTTTGCTTGTTTGTTTTGCTTTTTAAATCTTTGTTTAACTGGTTATGGTGAACATGCATTACTTTGGTAAATTTCAAAGGTAGAATGCTTCTTTTTTATTATTTTTTTTTAAAAAAGAAAAGAAGGCAGCTTAAGAAATCATAGAAAAGAAATGAGAAAGATGAAGCAAAGGGGAGAGATGGGCTGCAGAGTATGACGTCCCCACTGGGGAAGGGGGGGCTTGGCTTTGACCCTGAGCTGGAGGGGACAGCAAGGAGAGGTGTGGTCAGAGATAGGAGAGAATAAACTAGAGGTCTCTGGGGCTGGGGTAGAGGTGGGAGCAACACTGGGGAAGGGAGAAGGGAGAAGGAAGGGGAGGGCAAGGACAGAGCAGCGCAGCTCAGAGCCCTCAGGCTTTGGAAGAAGTGACAGGCCTGTGTTTCTCCATTGGAGGCTCTGCAAGAAAGCGCCAGGAGATGGTGACACACACCTTTCGTTCCAGCACTTGGAAGCAGAGGCAGACAGATCTCTGAGTTCAAGGCCAGTCTGGTCTACACACTGAGCTCCGGGACAGCCAGGGCCACACAGAGAAACCCTGTCTCTATAAAACAAAGTGGGAAGCAAACAGAGGGACAGAACTCGGATGCTGGATTATGGTATCCATACTGGGGACAGTGTTTTGTTTTAGACCCTGGAAGTGTCAGAGTCATGGGCAAGTGGTGAAAAGATGTAGAAAGGCAAGGCAGCCCTGATGGCAGGAAGGGAGCCTGTGGTACCCATGAGGTCAGATGGGATGCCAGTGTTGTCCACTGCAGGCATGTGAATGTCTCCAAGGGTATGATGGACAAATTAAAGGACCTTCACTGGGGCTAGGGAAGCATGTCAGAAGGGATCAGCAGGACTGCCCGAGTGAGAGTCTGGGGGAACGCATACAGCAGAGAAGAGAGAGTAGGCATCGAGATGAGTGGGACCTTCCCTAGCAAAGACTAATATGAGTGCCAGCTGTGATTCGCCGAGGGCCAGAGCCCCCCACCCCGGAAGTCCTCAAGCTGCATTGCCACAGGGAACCCTTTTTAAAGCTTCTCTTTGCTCTCCACAGACAGCCATGGGAGCTCGACCAAGTGAATCCAACAGTCTAGCCACCCACTGGAGGGGGCTGTCTTGGAGGTAAGTGTGCTCTTGGCTCATTCTCTACAGATAATAGTCCCCTAAAGAGGTATAAGAAGCCAGGCACTGGTGGCACACGCCTTTAAGCCCAGCACTCAGGCGGCAAAGGCAGGCGAATCTCTGTGAGTTCAAGGCCAGCCTGGTCTATAGAGTGGGTCTACAGAGTTCCAGGACAGCCAGGGCTACGGAAAGAAACCCTGTTTCAAAAAACAAAATAAAAAAACAAAAGAGGTGTAAGAAGTGGGTTCCCCGACACCTGCTCAGGGGTAGGCCTAGTCCACATGGCCCAACTCTGATATCCAAAGAGACTGGGTGATGCTTGTGTTAGCCCTGAGGGTGGAAGGAGAAATGTGTCAAGGGCAGAATCCCTCTGTCCTGACTCCTCCCTGTGATAGCCCAGGAGGCCGAAGGTCGGTGTGACATTGATTATTAACAGAGTTACTTTCTCTTTTCAGCATTGGAGGAGATGGAACGTTGGAGACCCATACCACACTTCCCAGTAAGTAGCTCTCACCAAAATGTCCACCGTGACCTTCACCGAGACAGTGGGGGAAAGAGGGCGCTGTCTGCAGGGGAGGAAGTCGGCCAGCCCCAGAGAGATAAAGACCCCCCACTCCCATCCACATGTGCTTCCAAACTACATGCCCACCTCAGCCCCTTTCAGCTGTGCTCTCTGCTTCACCCCTCTCTAAAGACATCCTGAAGAAGTTCAACCCTTCCGTCCTTGGATTCTCTACTGGCACCCTGGAGGACACGGCAGGATTAAATGTGGCAGAAGAAGGGGCCAGAGCTCAGTGAGTTGATGTGGGGACAGCAAGGGGAAGTGTCTAGGACCCAGCTGGGTTGTAACCTCAGTACATAGAGCATCCCTGAGTGCTGGACCTGCATCAGATCTTCCACGTGACTATTTCCTGTAATCTGCACACCCTTGGGCACAGGTACTGTGATGTAGGCCTTGTGACTAGAGAGATTCTTAAACAGCCAAAGTCACCTAGAAAGTTAGGAGGAGAGGACCTGGGTCAGACCAGTCCTGAGCCTAGTCCTGACCACCGCACTGTTAAAGGAGCAATGGGGGCCCATCCACAATACAAGCAGCCTCTGTCCCTGCTGGCTCCAGTCCCGCCTCCTGTCTCTCGGGGACATGAGTCATCTGTTCAGAGTGGCACGCAGCTCTGTGAACCGCTCAGTTCACTTCCTCTGCTTTTCTCTGTCTTGTCTCATATCCTTGACAGTTGGCTATCGGGGCCCCTCACATAGCACAGCAGTGGTGGTTTTCCCTGGGCTCTCTGTTGACAGAAGCCCAGGTAATGAAAGTTGAAATGCCTGAGTGGGTTCGTGGGCTTCCTGCAGGAGCAGAGCGCAGAGCATGCTGGGTACTTGCTTTGCAGGAGGATTGCTGTTGTGCTTCTGTCACCAGGGAGACGGCACAGGCTTGACTCGCTGCTTACAGAGAAAGTTCCTTTTGGAAGCCTAAGCAGGACACAGGGCTCAGTGTGAATCTCCATGCCACAGAGCCGTGATAGCTCCTCAGTGTCACATGAGGAAGAATGTCTTTGTCTACAAAACACTGGGCTCTGTGGGCATTCTAGCACCTAGTGATTATTAGGATTACTATCCTGAGCATGGAGCTCAGGCTTTAGGGCTGGCTCCTCAGTCTGTTAGTGCTCCTCCTCCTCCTCCTCCTCCTCCACCTAGTAACTGTCATGATCATAGAACCCAGGCTTTGTTCACTAGGGCCTGATTCCTCAGTCTGCCAGTGCTCCCACTCCTCCTCCACATAGTTACTGTCATATGCATGGAGCCCAGGCTTTGATCACCAGGCTCTGTCAGTGCTCCTCCTCCTCCTCCTCCTTCTCCTCCTCTCTTCCCTTCCTCCTCTCTCTTTGGGAGGGAGACATGTATGGACACATGTAGGTATGTGCATTAAGGTACATCATGTATACATGTACTCCTTGTGCTCCTACAAGTTGAGGCCAGAGGACAATGTCATATTCCAATAAATAACACAACACCATTAAGTTTTCAAAGATTTATTTTGTGTGCACGTGTGTGCCTGTGTACTCTCCTGTGCCCACAGAGGCCAGAAGAGAGGGTTAGGATCCCTAGAGCTAGAGATACAGATGGCTATAAGCTGCTTGGCATGAAAACTGAATGCTTGTCCTTTGCAAGCAAACATTTTTAACTGCTGAGCTATCTCTGCAGCCCTCTGATTTTATTATTTGTGTGTGGTGTGTATACATGTGGGAAGTGCGTGGTCATCTTTAAGAAACCAGTTCTCTCCTTCCATCATGGGCTTCCAGGACTCAGACTCTGGGTTTTCAGGCTTGTGTGTAGCAAGCACTTTCCCTCACTGAACCAACTCGCTGCCCTCCCCACTTTGTATTCTGAGACTCGGTCTCCCTCTGAGCCTGGAGCTCACCTACATAGCTAGTTAGCTGGCTAGTGCACTGTCTCTACCTCCTAGGAGATTACAGGGGTACACTGCTACGCCTGGCTTTACAATGGACACTGGGGATTCCCACACAGGTCCTCACACTTGCATGTCGAGCACTTTACCGACCGAGCTGTCACTCTCCAGCCCCCATCCCCCTCCCCTCCCCACCCTGCCCAGCACCTTTTCCTGAGCAGAGGCAGTGGTAGGAGACATCATTGACACAAAGCGTCCAGTGTTGGGGGAAGCAAAGTTTGAATACAGTTTGTGAATCGTTTCCCTTATGTTTACTCTATCATTTATCAGTGTGGGTAAGTATGAGTTCATGGGGGAGTGCAGGGGTGCGAGGGGGATGGGGATCCAAGGATCCAAGTTTGAATCCCTGGCACTCAGGCACTCATGTACACATGAGTCAGGTACACAGAGGTCAGATCTTCTATGTTCAAATCTTTCCTCAAACCTGCAGACTATGTGATCTTGACCAAGTTTCTTAGCATCTCTGAGTCTTGGTTTTCTCCTCTATAATGAGGTTAATCATAGAGCCTATCCCTCAGAGCTGTCATAGGATTAAAGGAGATTAACTTTAGAAAGAATTTAGGACTAAGTACTCCACATGCATACAAAAGTTTGCTGTTATTGGGATATTTAGTTTCACAGTTTTAGTCAACAGCTAACTTCCTTTTGGTTAAACAACAAGCAAAACTCCATTCACTCTCTGAGTTACTGAGAGATAACATAGACTTAAACAGTGTAGGCCCCGTGTCCTGCAGAATGAGTCCATCAAGGAACTAGACGAAGAGTGGCTACCTCTTGTGCGGCCATGTTGCTCATGGCAACAATACAGACTGGGCGCACTCGATACTGGCCCATAGAGTGCTTAGGAAGGCAGGAGAACATTGGGACCTGACTCAGGCCTGGGACCTGTGTGGACTCACAGAGCTGTGGGAACAGCTACAAGGAGAGGCCCTGGGCCGCGGAGGAACAGGGAAATGAGACAGAAGAGCTGCAGACAAGGACACAGGAAGGAAGAGCATGGTGAGGGAGGGCCAGCAAGAAGAAGCTTGCTGAGGGGATGGTAGGGTGAGGGATGCAGAAGATACCGCAGCTCCCCAGGGAACCTAAGGGTTCATCACTGTGAATGCCCTTGAGCCTGACTTGGGCTATTAAAAGTTGCAGCATATCTGTACCTTTACTTTACAACCTATATGTACCTGTCAATACAATCCTGGGTGTGTAAGTTCTCCACATCAGGCGCAGGGATGGCACCATGTATTACACAGACTGTAACCATCTTGCGTTGGCCTTTCTTGTTGGCCATGTGTCCTTTGCTCACCTGACTTCTAAATTTTGTTGTTTTGTAACAGGGTCTCAGGTAGCCCAGGCTGACCTCTAATTCACTATGTAGCCAAGGCTGGTCCTCAACTCCCAATTCTCCTGCCTCTGTATCCCAAGGCCTGGGATTGCAGGTGTGTTCCACTACATCCAGCTCAGTAAGTTTGTCTTTTTAAAGGAATTGGCCTCGTTGAGCTATATTGACCCACAATGAACCATGGATAGTCAGAAGTATACAGTTTGATGAGTCTTTGACACCTGTGTACACATGAGGCTATCAGTGCCATCATGCAGTGAACAGTTGCTCACAGCTCTCCTAAGTCCATCAGTGCTGCAGATAACCATGCTTTATTCCTTTTCATTGCTGTGTGCTGTTCTACCACCACTCTCATAATCGAGTATCTGGAACCTAATAGTATACCTTAATTTACAACAAACAATGGGGTAATGAAAGGAGTCCAGTCCTGCCTGTACTGTCTCTCCTGTCCTGTTGGGAGGGAGAGAAAAGGTAACAGTGTCAAGATCCAAGTCATGACGGAGAAGAACAAATGGATCTGAGGGTTGGGCACTGGGGCTCAGACGGAGGTGAAGGGCTCACCACGCCTGGGAAGGAAAAAGCTGGGGATAATTTAGGAATGTAACTCTTTTCAAAAATAAAACGGATTATTTTTAAAACAGGCACCCGAGTAAGAATGAAAGAGGCTCGGCTTGTAGTGAAAAGATTTGGTAAAAGAGGGAGGAAAAAAAAAAAAACTCTAGTGAGAATGTTCAAATCATAGATACAAGGTCAGTGAGACCCTGGTCCTGCCCCGGGGGCATCAGGGTCTGGATAGGTGTAGCCCCCAGGTCCCTGGCAGCTCCCTGATGAGAAAAAGCCCAAGCAGAATTCTCAAGATTGACTCAGAATGACTTCCATGGAGTTAGTACTCTTGGAGTCCAGCTTAGGGTCTCCATCCCATGCAAGTCTGAAAGTGACTTTTGTCCCTTCTCTCTAGGGACATGCCTGCCCAGGCTCGGGCCCTGGTGAAGAGGATGAAAAGCACACCTGTAAGTGAAGATCCCCTAAAAGCCGCTCTTCTCTTTAGCTGGGGGGTTACAGGCCTGATGAACCCCTCCAGTGCCCCCACAGCTTGCCTTCAGGTGGTATTCAAGGGAGTTCACGGGCACTGCCTGCAGGCACCCTGCCCCAGGGTAGGCTGTAGGTAGGCAAGGTGGAACAAGGAGTTGGCCAAGATGACAGGCCTGGGGTCTTTACCCCAGAGCTGCCTTCCCAGCGCCTTCTTATATAAACACCAAGTTCTAAAAATAGGCTGCCCATTCCAGGCCTCCTCCCTCTTCCCTCTCCAACTCCTCAGAATCCCACTTGCACTTTTTCCTAACACTCTGTTCTTGTGCTGTGGACTCCAGCTGGAGGGACTCAGTTTACGGCGGACAGTGACTAGGAAGCCACAAGTCCAGGGCCTCTCTGGACCTACCCCACCATGCTGACCCCACTGGGTTCTCCCTCTACGCACCCAGGCCCTAGAAGCCCTGACCCTCAAGTTCTATCTTTTGACACAGACTCCTTTGAGCACCTCAGAGTACATTTGAGGAACATGAGAGCCCATGAGGCCTTTCCTGTGGAACACACCCACTTTATCCCATTAAGAGGATTTGGGGGGGGGGTAGAGAAGGTAGTCTGTCTCCTTTGTGTGAGCAGAATCCCCCATACACACACACACACACACACACACACACACACACACACCTTACAGAGGCATGCCCATCACCTCAGAGAAGCATGGAGGAGACCCCACCTCATACTTTGTGTGATACAGAAAAGATGACAATATCTGAGAAGCTGACTGGGTAGCATGGTTAGTGTTACCAGCAGTTGTCCCCAGATTGTAACTCAGGATTTGCCCCCTTAGACAATCAACCTACAGAAAGACTGGAAGCTGATTACGCTCCTCATTGGGAACAACGACCTGTGTCTATACTGTGAGAATCCGGTAAGCCCCTGGCAAGCCTCACTGAGGGCCTGAGAATTAAGCTGCTGCCCCATCCTCCTCACCTTGGGCTCTGACTCATCTCCTTCCCTTTTGAATGCCATACTAGGCTGGGCTCCAGGTGCTTGATTCTACCCAGGCAGCCTCTGGTTTACACAGAGCCGCTGAGACTTAGCTTTCCTAAGTGGTTCCCCAACTCAGAAGAAAGGTCTAGAAGGACCCAGTCTTCAGACACTGAGGTGATGGCCTCTTTGGGACAGAGAGATGGCACTTTCCGGTAGATGGCCAGTGACTCTGTCTTGTGTCTGCTTGGAGTCTGCCTTCTCTTGGAGGGGGAGATAGATGGAGTTGGGAAAATAGAACCAGAGTGAGTGTCCTTGCTGCCTTTCAGGGCCATGATAATCTAAGCGACCAACCCCAGGCGGCTGGCCTGGAGCTGACCCCACTCCTGATGTGTCTCTGTGGGGAAACATGTCCAGACTTACAAGCATTTGGAACCTGTACCTTTTAGACTACATCTTGTTCTAAGCTGGGGACATCCTGTATTTTATTTTGCCAGGAAAAGGCAGCTGCCAGGGCTCTGAAGAGGTGGTGGAATGTTTGACACTGTTGGAGGTGGCAGGCAGCTTGTAGCTCCTTGTGGATCTCAGAGAGTAACTATTAAGAGCCTGGCGTGATTATCTTCCCATGCAGGCTCAGCTCTTCTAGAATCTTCCCTCAGTCCTTTCCCTTACTGTCCAGAACTGGGAGTCTGGGGTGCACGAAGGATCTAACCCCTGGAGCTTTCAATATGACTGGGTCCTGGATTGTAGGGATCACTGGAAACCAGAAGATACTCAGAGCTGCCACTGGATACATGGTGTGGGGAAATGCCTCTCTGAGTCCCAGCACTCCTGCCCCTCAGTGTTATCCCTGATCCTGGGGGCATATGTTTATAAAAAAGGACACCATCAGGTCCCTCAGGCCACGTCTGAGGAATGTAAGAAGGTGGGCAGTCACCCAGCTCGTCCTCTAATTCTTCCTCTCGGAGTAGAAAGCCACAGAAGCCTCCTTTTCCCTATGCAGGAGAACAACCCAACCACAGACTATGTCAAGCACATCCAGCAAGCCGTGGACATCCTCTATGAGGAGGTAAGGATGGGCAGTACTCAGTTTGCTCCCTGGTCCTGCAAGCCACCCTGCTTTCCCACTATTGACATGTGTGGAGGGCCCCCACTGTGGGTGCTTCTAGGCAAGTTGTGTTCGATTCTCTGCAAAACAGCTTCGGACTGGCTCAGAAGCTGGACAGTGGCATAGCAGAGAGCTCCCGCTGGAGCCAGCTGGCCTGGGTTTGAAGGCAACCACTGTGGTTTTTATTTGCCCTGTGACTTCTCTGAGTCTCAGCTTTTCTGCCTAACTAAGAGAGACACTAGGAAGAGTCGATGTAATCATGCAGGCCCCTCCCTGGGTATCCATTTCTTCTGTGGTAATGATGGGGAGGATGAGGTTAGATTGACGACTGCTCTCAAACTCATGGACCCCACCCCTCTGCTTCCTGCAGCTTCCCAGAGTTTTCATCAACGTGGTGGAAGTCATGGAGCTGGCTGGCCTGCACCACGACCAAGGTGGGAAATGTGCCATGCCACTGGCAGTTCAGTAAGTATGCGGGGCAAGGCTGCCTGGGTTGGGCAGGGTTTCATAGGTACATTAGGAGGGAAACAGTGTGGGCAGGGCTAGAAGCCAGGGACTTAGAAAACACTTGGATGTGCTTGGAGAATCACATGCCTCACTACTCCCTTCCCTGGATGGTAGCTTCCCTTTCTATAAAATGAGACACACCAAATGATCTAGAAGACCCCCGGCACTTCTGATTCCAAAGTCCACACTGGCAAGTTTACTCTTTGCAGAGGACAATGAACCCCAAGGGCACCTTGAGTTTCCCTAAAATTCTGGCTCTGCTTCTGAGGAAACCCACAGTGTCTCTAGACCTCTGGATACTTGCTTATAAAAGTAGGAATAAACCCTCCCCAAGAGCAACATCATCAGGAAGTTCGTGTATGGGGCTAGAACAAGCTAGACAGACAGCTTTTACCCCATCCTCAAAAGCAGGGGTCGGAGGTTCTAGCGGACAGGTATCACTGTGGAATGGACAGAAGTTCGGCAGCTGTGACTGAGAAGTCCTATCTGAAGACAAATAGATGTCTGGTAAAGGCGGCTAAGGAATCAAGTCCCCAGGGGGAATGGCCGTGGTTAGCAGGGGAAGCCCTCCAGTTCCTCAGATGCTGGTGCCACACATTTCACCTTGTCCCAGGCTGTCCTTCACACTCTGGACCCCATGGAAACTCCCCAGTGCACAGCAGTGAGAAACTTCAGGCCTGTGGGGAGGAGTCCAGAGGCAGAGCCGCACAGAAGCCTTGCCAGAACTCCACCCAGGCCTTCCCTCATAGTTAGGAAATAATCACCACAGAGAAAGAGGAAAGAGACCTTGCTTCAGGGGCTAACCCTTCCAACTGTAAATAAGTATCCGTGTCAGTCTATGAGAATAGGGCGATGTTGGTTCTAGGCTTCGCTTTTCAGTCTGTGGTCTCTTGGCCCTTTGACAAGCCAGTTTTGGGTGGGAATATGTGGGGGAACGCAGCCGGTCACTTCATGGAGGCTAGAAAGCAAAGCTGGTGGGAAAACAATGGGTGTGACTCTTGTGACTACTTCCTTCAGTTAGTCTCCACCCACTAAAGGCTCGGCCACTGCCCCATAGTGCCAAAGCTAGGGACCAAGCCTTCAGTCCGCACTTACCATTGCATACCTTTTCAACCACATTCCTGAGTTAAGGCTTTTTGACTTAGACCCAAGTGTTTTAGGCATACTTGTGTGTCAAGAAACTTCTGTCAGGAAGGTGTGGCTGGGCCAAGGCAGCCTGAAGACAAGATTTCTTATCTCGTAGGAAAAACTGCAGTTGCTTTAGACACTCCCAAAACCTCATAGCGATGCAGGAGCTGAAGAAACTAAACTGGAACCTCCAGGTGAGTCTGGATGCTCTCTTCCTCCTGGGTGCTCCTTATGGGAGCCCACGCTGTGCTCCCTGAGTGAGGACTCGGAACTTGTGTGTTCAACAGGGCTCGGCTGAGAGCAAACAGCTCCCTAAAAGGAGATCCTATTCCTCAAACTATTTGCCTGGGGAAAGATGGTACAGAGATCTCAAAGGGGCAGTTGAGAGGAAACCCAGCCTTCAGAGTAGATGCCACACAGCAGGGCACTGCTAACCTCTAACCTTTCTGAGGAGAAGGGTCACTGTACCTGACTCCCACTGCCTTCCCCTCCCCCCTCTCCATGAACAGAAACCCTGGTTCTACTAATATTTACTTCCTCAACTCTCTGTCTACCCCCCTAACATGCCTGCATATCAGTGTTACCATTGTTGGCCTTGGGACAAGCCCACCCAAAGCCTGGTTGCAAGCTAACTCCTTTTAATGGGGCAAGCCATCTTCCTCTTAGAAGCCTCCCCCCCTCCCAGCCTCTTCACCTCAGCAAACTTTCGAGAGCAAGTGAGGTGTGCACTGGACAAGCTGTGTCATCCCCTTTTGCCTCCGTATCTCAGGTGAATTGTGAAGTCCTTACTATGGGTATATTTTGTTTAATCCTTTTATATTCTATGTTTTGGTACTTGAGTCCAAAACACATGGGCTCTCTACCCTTGTAGTCCTAAATTCTTAGGCATTTTTGGAGAACTGAGGAGATAGTTGTCCTCATGTGAGCTCAGTCACACTGACTACAAGCAATGAGGGCAGCCAGGCCCATGGCCAATTCAACATCACCAATGACTTAGCCTTAGCCTCTTAGGATAAAACTGATAGAGCCTGGGAATGGAGAGCTCCAGCCAGGGACACCTTGACTCTCTTCCTATTGGCCAGTGTAGGACGGTAAGATACAGTGGTTCATACAAGCAGGACGAGTCCTTTAAGTCCCTTTCTACTGTGGGTCCGCTCCCATCACAACCAACCCGTGGCAGCCCAAGCAGACTCGTCTAACCTTGCCAGTTGGGTTGAGCAGCCTCTCCATCCTCAGAGCGGCATCTCCGAGCTCTCCTATTGGCACCGGTACATGGAGCGTGAGGACTTTGCAGTCACTGTGCAGCCTTTCTTCCGGAATACCTTTATCCCGCTGAATGAGGTAAGCTGCAGCTGATTCTAGGAAGCTTAAGAATGTAGCACTTGTTTTTATTATCTTCTTCCAGCAAGCCTCCCAAAGGTAGAGCTTTTCTTTCTACTGTGTGTGTGTGTATGTGTGTGTGTGTGTGTGTGTGTGTGTGTGTGTGTGATTAGAACTTAAACATTCTTAGAAATAAACAATAGGATTAATAGTGACCAAGTGTCCCTCTCCCACCCCATGTCACCTCCCACCCCAGAATGGAAATCTTCCTAAAATTATTATAGTGTCATTTATTTTCAGGACAGTGTTGAACTAAGAAAGCTATAATAAATGTTCACTTTTTAAAAAAATCCAAAACCCTGGGAGATTTTCCCACCAGTGTCTGGAGCAGGTTAAAATAGGATCCAAAGGATGAAAGGGGACCTGCTGTGTCCCCTGCTGGGTGGGGAGGCTGGTAGCTGAGTCCAGATGTTAACCTCCTTGTCTCTGGTCACAGCGTGGGGGCCTGGACCTCAGTTTCTTCTCTGAAGACTGTTTCCACTTCTCAGACCGTGGGCATGCCGAGATGGCCATTGCCCTCTGGAATAACATGGTAAGTGGGAGTGCTCCCAGGGGAGCACCCTAAGGGTATAAGCTCAGTCCCCCAAGAGGACAAACTGCTGCTATGAATTTTTTCCCCTAAAATTCCACTGTTGATCCTGGTGTATGTGCCCCAGGGCACACGTTGGCTATCCTACCTTCTGCCTAGCCTCCGCAGTGTTGGGGTTACCCACACACAACCGTGCTGTTCGTTTACATGGATTCTAGGACTTTGACTTCATGTTCTTATGCTTACTTGAATTAGCAGCAATCTCTTGCCTCAGTGCCATCCGCTCAGCCCCTAGCAGATCTTCCTTATGCCTGAGTGTGGGAATATATGAGCTCCGAGGATGTACCCTGGGATCAGTTCTCTCCTTCTGCTGTGGGTTTCAGAGGTCAAGTTCAGGCCGTCAGACTCGGATGGCAAGTCACCATCTCACTACCCCACCCCTTGATGCGAAAATGTTTTAAGACATTAGATTTGCTTATTGTGTGTATACACATGCCACAGTATAGATGTGGAGGTTAGAACAACTTTTGTAGGAGTCAGTTCTCTTCAACCATATGGCTTCTGGGTCCCAAACTCGGGCCATCAGGCTCGGCTGCAAGCTCTTGTACTTACATACATGCCCCATGTATACATGCCTTTTTAAAGGGGGTGTGTACATAGACACACATTTGCTCCCAGCATCATGAAGAGAAGAATAGCTTTACAATCAGACTGTGTAAGACGATGGGAGTGCCAGCTGTACATCTTAGGCAAAGCATCTCTCTGTTCACCTGTGTCAATATCTGTGGAGAAACGATACAGAATCAGTTTAGACCAAAGTCAGCCCCATTATGCTTTCAGTATCCAGGCAGAGGTGGCTCACACCTTTAATCTCAGCACTTTGGGAGGCAGAGGCAGGTGGATTTCTGAGTTCAAGGCCAGCCTGGTCTGCAGAGTGAGTTCCAGGACAGCCAGGGCTACACAGAGAAACCCTGTCTTAAAAAAACAAAAAAAAAATCTCCAACTAGTGTTTCTATAGACAGCATCCACACAGCCTGTTCACGCCAGTGGTGACCTATTCCAGTCCTTTCCACTCAAGGAGAGAAACTTATGAAATGAATGTGCATCCCTGGGTGCACAGGGGCAGCTGTTCTTCTTTATTCCTTGCCTATCACCCCTGATCCTGTCTCAGCAAATGAGGTTTTTTTCACGGTCTTTGATCTAGGCTCTATAACAATACCCATCTGGCCTGCATGTTTCCCTTGGTGACTGAACCATCAACCTCTCTGGTCTTTATTGCAGTTACAGGCCAAGGTGTCTGTGCCAATCACTGCTGGGCAGATATTCCTACACCTGTTAGCAACCCCGAATGCTGCCTGAAGCCTTCCTCAGTCGACTCCCAACAACGACTTTCCCCTTAGCTACATTGCCCCTCCTCCCTGGCACCCAAAGTGGCATGGAAGCCTATTCAGCCGCAGACCCAGTTTCTCTTCCGTTGATGTTGTCTGTCTGCACAGTTCTAAAACTTCTCCCTCATATTCTTTCTGCACAGGATTCTAAATTGCCATCAGAATATCTTTGAGTTTCCCTCCACCTGCCTCCTCAGTTTATCTTGATTTTCTGATGCTTTCAATACTGCCTCCCAAATGCCAGAATTATAACTGTATCTGGCTTTGTTGTGTGTGTGTGTTGTGTTTTACTGTTTTATTGCTGGGTATTGAACCTAGGGCATCACACATACTAGATAAGTTCTCTGTCACTCATCCCTGGGGCTCTGTTTACTTTAGTTTTAAAAACAAAGTATTTCAGGTTGCTGTGCATAGCCTTGAACTCACTATGTGGTATAGGCAGGCTTTGAGCTTTTGATGCTTCTGCCTCAATTTCCCAGGGGCCAGCACCCTCAGCCTGGCATTTATAGACTATAATTCCTGAAACTGATTCTGTTTCTTGTTTTGAAGGACAACATAGTCCTCCAGTGACTATGCCACAGCTTGTCTCTTTTAACATCCCTCCACGGAATGGAAATCTATTTCCTGTCTTGTGCTCCCCCAAATCTTAGGGGAATCCACATATTATCAAGAGCCAGGAAAAGCAAAGTTCTTGCTAGTGCCTCCCCAGCTTTCCCTTCAAGCCACATCTGCTTCTAGCTGGGATTCTCCAGGGTCTCTGAGTCTCAGTAGCCAGGCAGATGCTCAGTCATGACCAGGTCCATTGATGCTCAGTCATGACCAGGTCTATTGATGCTCAGTCATGACCAGGTCCACTGATGCTCAGTCATGACCAGGTCCATTGATGCTCAGTCATGACCAGGTCCATTGATGCTCAGTCATGACCAGGTCCATTGGTCTCTGCTGTAAAGCCAGGCAGATGCTCAGTCATGACCAGGTCCATTGATGCTCAGTCATGACCAGGTCCATTGATGCTCAGTCATGACCAGGTCCATTGATGCTCAGTCATGACCAGGTCTATTGGTCTCTGCTGTAAGGTTCTTTGTCTTCTTTTCCAAAGCAGTGAGTCAGCACTCTTTCCATTAACCCAGGTGAGAGAGTTTTGTTCCATGAGATCAGGTGGAAGGGGTGTAGATGTAAAAACAGAAGCTAAAACACTGAGAACACAAGACAACTGTGCTTTTCCAGCCAAACCCAAATTACAAAAAACAAACAAACAAAACACAACAAAAACAAAACAAAACAAAAAACCTAAACTAAAAATCAAAAACCTAAAACCACCCCAGAGTCCCTTGTCCTGTGTAATTTAGGGGAATAATTATAGAGTCCCATGTTTCATCCCAAACCCATCTCAGACATACATCTCTAGCACCCTACCAACTCTCTAATCATCTTACTGGAGCGCCACCTCTAGAGTCATAGCAAACAAATAATAGGCTGTTAGAGCTGGAGGAGATCTGAGAGGTCGCCAAGCCGGGGCACTCTTTAACTAAGAACAAGAGACATGGGACGGCCTCACACAGCCAATTAGTGGCACCACAGAAACAAGAGTCCATGTTTTCCATGTCTTCCTCTGGTGGCCCAGCTATAACATAAACCTTATAAGCACATATGCAGTCGGTGAATTCATGTCTCATAATTAGAGTCCTATGACATAGTGTCTACAGCTTTGACTGATGTTCCCAGGGCACTCTACAGGAGCAACAAATGCACTTTAAGTCACTGTCACTGTATCTTGTGTGTCTCCTGGCTTCGTAACCCACATTTCTTCCTCTAGAGACCTGTGCAAAGGTCAAGACCAGGAGCTGTTTCTCTCCTTCTGAGTCCTATTCTACCACTGCCACACAATACTCCTTATCAGCAAACCCTATGCCTCTTGTTTGGCATCCCTGTCTCCAGACTCCTACCCCTGTACAGCAGTTCTCAACACTGGCTCATATGAGAATCGTCTGGAGCCTTAAATCCTCTGGTGACTTAAATATCATAAGTGTTTACAACCACTTTGGCAAGCTTTTGTGTGTCTAATGATGCTGAACCTGTGTATTTCCTGAGACCCAACAATACTCTCCTGCAGAGAAGAGTCCATTAAAAAGATACATACTACAGTTTTCATAGGAGTACCACACACATCGTTAACTTCAAGCTGGAAATTTCACAAATGTCTATCAACAAGCTGTTGTACATCCAGAAGCCAGAGTATTTCTACACACCTAAACATTATATGCATATGTGCAGCATATGCATACACACACGCATGCACACTCACCTACATCAAAAGCAAGTAGCTAACTGTAAGGCATTAGAAGAAAGCGTCATAGCCGGGCGTAGTGGCGCACGCCTTTAATCCCAGCACTCGGGAGGCAGAGGCAGGCGGATTTCTGAGTTCGAGGCCAGCCTGGTCTACAAAG
>NC_034596.1:288750-314816 GCF_900095145.1 Mus pahari | reverse complement strand
AGAGAAACCCTGTCTCGAAAAACCAAAAAAAAAAAAAAAAGAAGAAAGCGTCATCTTTCATGATCATTTCTCTTTAGGTGAATAGGGTTGAGGAAGGTGTAGGAGGAGTCCTTCTGAGTACTGGTCATGTTCTGGTTCTTGGTTACCGTGCTGGAACGATCTCTTTACCAAAATGATCAGCTGCGTGTATACTTATGATCAGCTGCATGTATACTTATAATCAGCTGCGTGTATACTTATGGTCAGCTGCGTGTATACTTATGATCAGCTGCGTGTATACTTATGATCAGCTGCGTGTATACTTATGATCAGCTGCGTGTATACTTATGATCAGCTGCATGTATACTTATTGTTTTTCTCTGTTAGCTTCCACAAATAGAACTTTTAAAATATAGCAGTGCTCTGGAGACATCTTGTCATCTGGCTTAAGAGTGTATGCTGTTCTTGCAGAGATCCCAAGTTCAGTTCCTGGCTATGTCAGACAGTGTCTTAGTTAGGTTTCTATTGTTGCTATAAAACGCCATATCCAAGAGCAACTTGGATAGAAAAGGGTTTCTTTCAGCTTACAGTTCCACAGCACAGTTCATCAATGTAGGAAGTCAGAGCATGAACTCAAGCAAGAACCCAGAGTCAGCAAGTGAGGAAGCAGAGGCCATAGAGGAATGCTGCTTATTGGAGTGCTCAGCTGCTTTCTTATATCATCCAGGACCGTTTGCCCAAGAGAGACACTGCCCACATGGGCCAGGCCTTCCCACATCAATCACTAAGAAAATGCCCCATAGGCTTACCTACAGACCAATCTCATGGAAGCATTTTCTCAATTGTGATTCCCTCTTCTCAGAGAACTATAGCATGCGTCAAGTTGACAAAAACCTATCCAGCACAGGCTGTTTACAATTGCCTGTAATTCCTGGGGAGTTTGATGCTCTTTTCTGGCCTCTGAGGGCAACTGTTTCCATATGCACACATGCACACACAGACATACATCATGTGTGTGTATGTGTGTGTGTATATATACATATGTAATTGATAAATAGATAAAATTTGTCTGGAGGAGGTATTAGACTTGGTATTCTTCTCTTTTCTTTCAAGACAGGACCCCACTATATACCCCGAGTGGTCATATAAACCAAACTGGTCTAGAGCTGATAGAAATATGCCTGATTGCTAGGATTAAAGTCATGTACCATTATTAATGGTCTAGAGTTACCACTTTTTAAAGGAACTCCCAAGATGATTTTAACAAACAGGGTTTATGATGTGCTGCCTTAGATCTGTTTCCCACAGAGCAGCTGCACAGTTTGTATGAAAGAGAACCTGAGCAAATCATCCCCTGCCTTCAGTCTTCCAAGGGTCCCACCCTCCACCTTCCAAAGAAAAGAGACAGATTGGACACTGTTGCTGTATACACAGGGCCTTTGGGACTTGGCCCCAGTTCCTTTCTCTGGCCACCATGCTATGCAGTCCCCTCCTCTACTTTGCAGTCTGGCCACCCCTTCACCACCCAAGCACCACTGTCCCCGCCTCTACTTTGCAGTCTGGCCACCCCTTCACCACCCAAGCACCACTGTCCTTTTACCTCGGGTTCTTACCTCCTTGCCTCATCTAAACACTCAAGAGGCCAACTACCCCTGGCCTTTTACCTCCCCATCATAGGCCAGTGACTTCCTGCTCCACGGCACCTTGCCTAGTCCTAACGTTGGCTGCATCATTGGTACCCCACAGTGCCTGTGTTAACATTGTTTGTTTGGCTCTAGAAAAACAACTCCATCCCCTGGGGCTGCTCCAGGCCTTTTTCCTTCTTTCCATTCCAGTCCTGCTGACTTCCATTTCTCTATCTGTTCATCAACCAACTCTCCGTCATGACTATGTGGTAGGTACTGTTCCAGGTGCCAGAAATTGACCAATAGAATAAAGAATGCCCCTGCTCTCACCAAGTGTAAACAGTGTAGCCAGGAAGAGACGGATGATCAACAAGTTAGACAGGTTAACACAAGCTCATATACAACAGACTACATTGGGCTTTATAAGCTGTAAAGCCGGGAGGTGGGATGTAGGGTCGTGGTGAGGAGAAGCAGTCTCGTTGATTGATGGTATATGAATTGAATGCCGAGAGGTTGCCAGCTAGGCAGCCGTCTGGGCCACAGTGTTCCAGGGAGAAGAAATAGGACCCGTGTGGCATGGAGTCAGGAATGGGCTGAAGCTTCAAGTCCAAAGTCAGGGACCAAGGTCAGAAAGACAGACAAGAGCCGCATTCTCAGCTGTTTTAAACGAGGGCCTGACGTGTTGCCATTGGTCCTCTAGCTACTGCGCAGATGCGGACTGGAATCAAAGGTACAAGAGATGAGATCATATGAGTGGAATGTGGCTGGGACCAGGGTGATAGCCCTGGAGGAGAGCTTTGGTCACTTAGGATGTATTTAAAATTGGCTGAGGGAAGTGACTAGGGAGGAACTCCTGGCTTTGGGGTCTAAGAAACCAAACATAATCAAATTGCAAAAGAGACTTCTTCTTGGAAGTTGCATTCTATGTCAGACATGGGAAGTAGGGGCTGCCTCCTAGATACTCACACAGAGGCATGGGGTCTGCTACATGAAAGAGCCTGGAGCTCAAATGGGAAGGTCTGGGTGAGACTTGACAACCACAACAGAAAAGTGACACGTAATATCCCAAACCACAGAATTAACTGAGTGCCCTAGGGGAGAAACAGGTAGTGGGGAACTTAGGGCCAAGTACCAAGGGGCAGGTTAGGGAGGGACTGGCTATGAATGTGATACAGATGACTGCAAAAGAAGTCACAAAGACAACAGCCAAGGAGGTGGAGGGAAATCAGGGCAGGTGAACAATGGGGAGGATGGAGTGGATGCACTCTGATGGGAACCAACAGGAAGAGAACATTGATAGGTTTATCAAACCCAGTCCTTGGAGTATCTGTGAAAAACAGCCAACCTGACCTTTAGCCTCCATTCTGTCCCTAGTGGTTCTGTTTGCTAGAACACAGTTGTGTTTCCTTGGCTCTAAGAAAGCAGAAAAGACCTCCACCTCAAACCCATCCCAGTTGACACATGCTTCCATGTCCTGGAACTCTGGAAGCCCTAAGATACATGTCCTAAAACTCCTACCGCAGTTAATGCCAGCCAACCAGCTTCCCTGGGGAAGCCGAGCTCAGAGCCATTCATCTCCTCTGGTTCCTAAGAAATGGGTGTGGAGGGCCTTCACACAGCAGGCAGTGAGATCACGGCCCAGGTCTGTCACCAGCACAGGGAGAGTGTTTACTTCCTTGCATCATCAGGTATTGGAGGCTAGGGGTAGACCTGAATCAGATTCTACAGGGGGTGAAGGTCAGACCAGTTCAAGGTGCCAGATCTTTTCTTCCCCTTGGGGTACAAGTTCAACCACCTGAAGTTGCTGGGGTCGGGGTATAGCAGCTTCCTGCTCCTCACTTTTGCATGGAAGCATTTAGCAGCACCACACCACACCACAGCTGCTCCCCAGGATATTTCTAGTAAATGTTTTCATCTGCTTGACAACCCAGAGAGCAGCTCCAGTAAGATTCCAGTTTCTTCAGGGTTGACAAGCCAAGTGTAGTAAGAGTGTCATGGTAACCGATATGCTTTCAAAGTGCTCCTGAAACTGACTAGCTGCACACACTTGGACAAGTTGGTAAATATGATCACCATTTTATAAATTGAAGATAGTGTCTGTAATCACAGCCACCCACAAGTGGAGAGGCAGTGGGCATTCTGGTCCCCGCCCTATGAGAGATTCAGTATGGGCTGATTGTTCTTTCCTGGGGCCTGATGTCCTTCTGGGTAAATTCAGAGGCATCAACTCAGGTGTTCTGCCCTGCTTAGACAGATGTTTCTCCCTATGAGACAGTTTCAGCTCTGGCCAGAGCAGTGTGGCAGATCTTAACAGGTTGCTGGTCTGAATGCACCCTTCCAAAAGAGTATCCCATATAAGCTAGCTCCTTACTTTTCTATATAATCAAGGTATCCTTTTTCTCTTTTCCAGCTGGAACCAGTGGGCTGGAAGACATCCTCCAATAACTTCACATACAACAGAACCAAACTCAAGTGTCCCTCACCTGTGAGTGAACATGAATACCCTATCTGTCTTAAGTTGACTGAACGGGGGGGGGGGGTTATCATACTGCAGCTCACTGTATCATAACTGTCCTTTCTGATGGACACAAAATAGGGGAGGGAGAGTGGCAACTCGAGTGGCAGAAAGGAGTCACGCTGGAAGGTGGTCTAGAGAGTACTAGTTAGACTCCTGAAACTACTAGTTACTTCAGAAAAATCTGAGCATCTTTTCGTGCTGAGCCCTACACTGGAGCTCAGGGATGGGAGCTGATAATGAAGATGCCATCTGTCCTCAGAGTCCGTGCTCCTGTCCTTTCTCTCCCGAACCACTGACCATCCGTTCCTCCAGCTCTCCTCTGCTGCTTCCTCCTCATCCTCCACTTGCTTCTAGACACTGAATGACTGTCCTGGAAAGTTACTCCAGTCTTGTCAAGGATGCTGGGATACTTATCTAGTCACCACTACCCAAAGGGAGACACCTGCCTCCTGCTACTACTACACACCCTAGGCAAATGAGCCTACTTCCAGATGAGTTCCACTGGGTGCTTGTGTTTTGCTTTTGTTCACTACTGGCTTTGACCCCATTGGTCCCTTATTTCCTGGGCCCCTCTCTCGTCTTGCCGACTTCTGCTGTTCCTGTCTCCAGACACACCTCTCTCCCTTCTATTTGCAACCCCTCTTCTTTTTAACATGGTAGGCCCTGTACCTTCCTCCTGGGCAGTGACAGGGTGCCCTACGCCGGTCCTCGGGTGCTCATTAGAGCCCCCCAGAGCTAAGCAGTGGTGCTTAGTGTTTGTTACCGAGAACTAAGACTCAAGAAACCAGGCTCAGCTGCACCCCAAGACTTTCCCAGTAGTAGTTTACCAGCTCCCCACCTTTCAAAATCACATTTGAAAGGAAATGCTGGCAAGGAACCAACAGGAGGTTATAGCTGTGTGTTGATCATTAGACAGACCCATCCTCATTCAGAAGGATTCAGGCACTGGGTGAAGAAAGGAGAGTTCCACAAGGACACACTAGGAAGATGAGTGAGGTCATTGTGCTCTTGTAGAGGCAGGTCTTGAGCTGGTGGATAGGTGAATTGAACCCTTAATCTCTGACCCTCCTGCCTCCTCCCCCAGGAAAGCCCTTTCCTCTACACCCTCCGGAATAGTCAGCTTCTCCCAGGCACGGCTGAAGAACCCTCCAGTGCACTCTACTGGGCAGTGCCAGTGGCAGTAGTAGGTGGCCTGGCAGTTGGCATCCTTGGAGTGATGTTGTGGAGAACTGTGAAACCCATCCAACAGGAGGAGGAAGAGACTCTTCCAAATACAAGTGTGGACCCTGAGTTGACCCAGGATGCTGTATCAGAGAAGAGGCTCAGAGATGAGGCCTAGGTACTGGACAGTAATTAAGTCATCTCAGGGATGGGGACTGCCTGCCTTCCTCTCCTGGGAGTTCATGATCTCTTTTTGGAAAGATAAAAAAGAAAGAGAGGCCACACTCAGTGTCCATGTTCTTCTGGGCTTCGGTTGAAAGACTGTGGAGTTACCTGCAGACTATCTGTAGTTGTTGGTCTATTTGAAACAAAAGTGGGTCTCATCTTTAGACTTGGATTCCATCCTCAGGGCATGTCAACTACATATATACAAACACTACTTAATATACATATACATATACACCATATACACATATACAACTATTCAAAAAGTACAGAATCCAAAACGTTCAGATCTGTTACACTGAATGAGGGATGAGGGACTCAGAACCTGTATGTACTGAAGGTGTTCCATGTCCCTTCAGGTAAACAATATAGTTAGGACTGCAGCAGTGAATTATTAAGCTGCTCTGAGTTCCTCTTAGGTGGAAGCATGTCTCCACACCTCCCCAAGAACTCTAGATTCCCGAATGAAAGACATGCACCCACAACCTTTATATTTAATAAGCCTTAACTTGTCCAATGGCTGGGCCACTCCTGGCCTCCCTGAGGCTAGCACACACTCCCCTCTGGGATTCCTAAGTTAACATTTTCTAAACCTATATTTTATCTTTGCTACCCAAGACCCAATTGGGGGAGTGGCCTGTAGGGCTTCTTCCCTGACTCTTACATGTCAGCAGGCTCTTAAGTCTGATCTTTCTGCTTCCTCGTCATGGCAATTCTGCCCCAATTCTCTCCTCTGCATTTCTTGCCTGGGAATCCTAAAGGTCCCACCTCTGTGTCCCCACCCAACCATCAGCTGTTGGCTCTTTATTGATCAATCAAAAACCAATTAGGGACAGGGACCCTCAGCATCTGAACATGGAGATTCCCATGAGATTTGGAGAGCTGAATTAAGACAAAGCATTAAAACCAATCCCCAACACAGGACTATGCCCAAAGCCACATCATAAACAAAGCCAATAATTTCCAGGGAAGTTGTACACCCCGTAGAGGGTTTTAAATTCATAAAGGAAAGATTAGGGCAGATTAAACCTAGTCAAAAATCCTTCATCAAGGCTTTCGGACCGCCAACTGAGCTCTGAAAGATGGAGAGATAATCTTGTTAGAAGCCCAGGGAGAATAGAGCCATTAAGACTGGTGATTCCATGTAGGTAGAGAAAAGGGTGCACCTGATCTGGAGCAGACGTGCTTATGAGGGCGGAGGAGTCAGCTGCTCGCTCAGAGGACAACTGTGGAAAAGACAAGGGGTTAGCAGAGATCTGTGGTTACGATGGTGGCAGTATTAGGCTGCCTTTGGGGACTCAAAAGAAAATGTTCTAAAGAAGGTTGAGGTGTTGGGCTCATAGTACTTGCCCAGCATGAGTGAATCCCTGACTTGAATCCCCTGCACTATATAAGCCAGAAGCAATGGCATACATCTATAGGAAATAACAGGAAGGGGAATCAGAATTTCAAGATCATCCTTGACTAAGTTAGTGATTTCAAGACAAGCCTGGGCTATGTGAGACCCTGAAAGGAGATATGGTGTGGGAACGAGGAGGAGGAAAGAAGAAAAGGAAACTGACATCATTCTAGCACCAGTATCAGGCCACGCAGGCACCCTTGTACGTAATAACACCCCTTCCTGTCATTACTGGCTTTGTACAGAGAAAGAGACCAAGATAGAGGGAAGACAGAAATGGCTCAGTTATGTTTTCCTTATACGGTGGAACATTAACCCACTGTACAAGAACAACCTCCAAATAGAGAATGGCCACCAATCCCACCATGAACTGAACCCAACTGCAAATGAATAGTCTATAAAATCTAGAAAGTCGGGCATGACTAATATCATGACAGCTCTATCTCTCCCCTGGGCAGAAGAACTCACCTGATTGATTACTAATCCGTGATTTGTGGGAAAACTGCTTACTAAGGTCAAAGTCTACCATTGGCCAGATATCCTTCTGGAGCTTGCTGCATAATGGGGGGGGGGGCTCCTCTTTTAGCGCAGTTTTTCCTTCTCTGACCTTGTCTGGAGAATTCTAAGCCCCCACACTGGCCTCTACCTGAGGAATGTCATGAGTTTATAGGGTCAGTTTCTTTCTCTTAACAAAACCTTTCAGCCAGCACCTGAGATTCCTGGAATGCTTCCCCATGCTAAGGGGCATTCTAGGTGCCCTGAGCCCCCAGCCAATGACCTTTAACCATCCTGGGTGTCCCTACCTTCAGTCTCCCAAAATTTTATAAGCCTTCAGTCACCCTAAATAAAGTTGATCTGCCTCCTGACAAGCCGTCCCAGTGTGGTCACTCACCTTACATACTCACAGGCTTGCAACTCCCTACCCCCCATTTGAAGTCTCTGCTCTCACGACCCTTGTGGACTGTATTGGCTGATAGTTCACAAGTGCAGGGAAAACCCACGGTGATCTTAAAAATTAATTTCAGAGTAAGATTTATAGCTAAACCTCCCCTAGGATTCAGCTGCCTACCCTGTCCCTGTTGCCAAGGAACTTTGTAATACAACCATTCAAAGTCTAGTCTGAGGCTATGCTTACTTCAAGACTTGGTTTCCAACCTGGTGATGGGCCTTGGAGTTGGTCGCCAGCTCAGTCAAATGCCTCAAGCTACCCCACAGGGGCTATTCCATTCTAGCCTAGACCTAAGACCAACTACATAGTTCATAAGGCTTAGTGTAAAATTAGAGTGCAGGGCCATTTGTGGGGGGGGTGGGGAACTGATGAAAAAAATTGAACAGGAACCATAGTCAACCAAGAAGGTGGCACTTTGGCCACACACCCACAAAGCTGACCATACCTGGACTATTTAGCACCAGGGTGACAGGCCACCACCGCACCTCTGTGCCCTTTATATAGTCAGGACAAATTGGCACTGGGATTAACCTTCTAGAGAGGAAGGTGCCCAGCCTGGGCAGATAGCTCAGAGCACATCTCAGCACTGGTGAGGATTGACGATAATTTATGTACTGTGCCTCAACTTTGATCTGCAGTTCTTTCTTTGTAGTTTTTACATAGCAGGGCACAGGCTCAGGACCAGGCTCTCTATGCAACTGAAATCCCCTTGACATACAAAGGAACCTAAGAAACTTAGTAAATTGTCCAAAACGGGAAGCCCACTACTTCCAGAAGGCATTGTGGGTGCTGGGAAAGCAACCCCGTGGGTATCCCCCCCCATGACGGAAACCTGGTGTGGCTGCTTCAGGTGTGTAGGGCAGTGTGTGAGAAGGCACAGGGCACTGCTTGGCACACAAGGCTCATGGGGGAAATTAACTATTACTAGTACTATTCATCATAGGCACTTCATCTTTCTGTTTTATTGATATTTTATGATTGTCTTTGTTGCTCTGCAATGTTCATTGATTCAGTATTGCTGTTCTCCTTGGATTGATACTGATGGTGTTGCCATAACAAAAATATCTGGACCAGTCCTACCCTCCAGTCAGCCTCAGGCAGGCCTGCCATCAAAGGGATGGGAATCCAGTCTTGGGATCCTAACTTTTCTACTATGTACCACCCTGCAAAGACTCCTAACACATGAACCTTAATATAAAATCTATATCTATGTGTATTATTTTTGTGACAGAACGGTCATGAAAATAGGATTGGGCTGGTGAGATGGCTCAGTGGGTAGAGGCACTTGATACCAAGCCTGTGGACCAGAGTTTAGTTCCAGGAATGCATATTGTAGAGAGAACCGACTCTCCTACAAGTTGTCATCTGACCCCCTGCATATGTTACATGTGCACCCACATATATACACCCCAAAAAGTCCCATACACACATAAATATAGAGACATATTTACAGATATAATTTTAAAGGGAAAATAGAATTTATAGTTATAATGACCATATAACAATAATAATTAAAGTTACAGATGAAATAAGCATTTGGCTCTAGCCAAAATAGTCCTCTTGTGGGGGAAGGGCATTTTGATGGACTAGATCTCACTATGTTTTACAAGCATCTAACCTTTCTAAATTTGATTTTAAAGATAATCATAGCTGGAAAGATTCCTTACAACAATGGGTAGCCACAATTGTTCCTTGTCACTTAGCAGAATTACGATTCTCATGCAATTCTCCAAAGACTTTTATTAAAGTGCCCCTGTGAATTATTGAACCAAGGGCCATATATTTTCAGAAACAAAGCAAAGCAAAGCCAAGCAAAATAAAACAAAACAAAACTCCTTGCCACTGAGTGGCATGACTAGCCAGGTTTCCCTCCCCTCAGTCCCCTTAGCTTTTGAGAGTCTCTGATGCACAGACAGGCTTTGAACTCATTCTGTAGCCCAGACAGACTGCTTTTCTGGTCCTCCTGACTCAGCCTCCCAAATAGCTGGAATTACAGGACTGTGGTACCAGGCTCAACTGTAGAGCAGCTTCAGAACATTTCCTTCTAAGTAGTTTGAATGTGCACAGATGGCATCAGTAACAGCAGTATTTCCAAACACCTTCCCCAACTTTTCTTTTTAAAAATCTACCTCTAGGAGCTGAGGAAGCTCAGTGGATGAAGCACTGGCAGCCAAGAGCATGAGGACCAGATTTTGAATCTCCAGAAACCATATAAAAATCATCACACATATCTATCATCCTAGCTTACTTTTGTCAAGATAGGAGCCATAAACAGGAGTTTTGGAAGCTCCTGGGGCAGCTAGACTCTTACCCAAGGGTGAGCAGAAGAGAGAATGCCTATAATAAAGAGGAATAAGAACTGTTGATGCCCAAGGATGCTCTGACCACGGTGGGCATATGTATATATCAAACACACATGAACACATACACACAAATTCCTGTCAGGGCTGGGGTTGTAGCTCAGGTGGCAGGAGGATGGCTGTGTGGCATTCATGAAGCCCTGGATTTGATCCTTGGCACTATATATCCTTGGGAGTAATGGCACATACCTGTTTGGGAGGTGGAGACAGGAGGGTTCAGAGTGAATATATAAGACAACAAAATCTCAAAATAAATAAAAATAAACAGACTTTTTCCCTTTGAGACAGGGTTTCTCCATGTATCCCTGGCTGTCCTTAAAAACCAGGCTGGTCCTGAACTCAGAGAGATCTGCCTGCCTCTGCCTCCCAAGTGCTGGGATTAAAGGCATGCACCACCACTGCCCGGTGTGCCTCTGCTTCTTGAGTGCTGGGGTGGGGGTGGTTGGCTAAGAGCCAAGGTTGAGTGGGAAGTGACAGTGGGAGTCTTGAGCAGCTTCCAGTGACAAAAGCTTCAGGAGAAATCCTCTTCCCCCAAAGTGTCACAGCTCTACATGACAGACACTCTCAGATGGTCCTTGATGAAATAACTTGTGTGTTTTTTCCCTCGTAGACAGGGTCTTATATACATTTTGGGGTGGGGTGGGGTGGGGTCCAAGAGCAGATGCTTTCTATTGACTTGGTACAAGATGTTTTAAGGATGCCTCATCTGCATGTGGGAAAGGGCTTCGGGTGTTGTCCCTAAGTGACTGATTGTCACGGTCCTCTCCATGGGGTACAGTGGTCATGTGTTCCAGGACAGGAACTTGGTCAAGAGTAGATGAAATGCCTATTGTCATCAGATATGAAAGTATCAGGTCCCTGAATCACTTGACATTACCAAGTGCTCTGTCTGGTGGCACAGCCCACTGCGCAACAATATACCAGGAAGGCAAAAGTCTTCCCAACCTTATGAAAAAGACACAAACAGTCAAGCTGATATTGTTTCCCCTATCCTTACTGGATCCTCCAACTTACTCCAAACCAGGGTTGGCTTCTCCACCGAGATATGCTGTATCCTGGGAAGCAGTATACGAATGTGCCACAAGCTTACTTCACCCCACCATTCCACACCTGCAACCCCGTTTCCAATGAAAGAGGATGTATGAAGTCAGAGCTTGTCTCCAAAGCCCCGGTTCACTGGACATGATGGTGGGAATATCTCAAGAGCATCCTCTGCCCAGGATGGCTGTTATAAACAAGGGGAGTATCTGGGCTGATTGGGGAAGCTGGCATGCCATCAAATGAAGTTGATTCGGTGGTAAAGGCCCATACAAAGTCGGGAGGCAGAGGCAGGTGGATTTCTGAGTTCGAGGCCAGCCTGGTCTACAGAGTGAGTTCCAGGACAGCCAGGGCTACACCAAGAAACCCTATCTCAACCCCCCCCCCCCCCAAAGAGCCTTATGAGAGGAGGAAGAGAAACCCAGTGGGAAGGAGAAAGAGCAATTGGAGCATCTCTACCTCTACCTGGACTTATGGATAAGCCATGAAAATCTTTGTTCCTGTTTGGGGAAACACCATGGTGTTATCAGGAGTGAAAAGCATTTCTGCTAAATACATAGGATATGAACTCTCCCCATTAACATTGCACAGTGTTATTTTCTCTGTAAGATTTATTTTTTACATATTTTACTCATTTTACATGAGTATTTTGCCTGCATGTATGTATGTGTACCATGTACATGTTTGGTGCCCGTATACCTATGGAAAAAGACATAGTTATTCAGGAATTAGATAGAGGGTTTTTTGTTTTATTTTTCTTTGTTTTTTTGTTTTTGTTTTTGTTTTGGTTTGTTTGGTTTGGTTTTTTTGAGACAGGGTTTCTCTGTGTAGCTCTGCCTGTCCTGGAGCTCACTCTGTAGACCAGGCTGACCTCAAACTCAGAAATCCTCCTGCCTCTGCCTCCCAAGTGCTGGGATTAAATGCATGTGCCACCACTGCCTGGCATACACCCACAGCATATTCTTAAGAGACAATGATGTGGTGAGACAGGGTTTCTTACTATGTTTTCCTCCCTAAGATTTGGGTCCAAGACTATGAAAAGCTTGAAGAGCTGGCTTCCATCCAGAATGCGTTTGACTGTTATCTTCTAAGCAGCAGAGAGAGTTCTTCAAAGCAGGAGTGTAGCATGGAGAACTATCTGCCACGGTTATGTTCAGATATCGTCAAAGTTCCCCTGTCATTGATTCCCTGGCAAGCTCTTTTAAAAGGCAGATTGCTGAGCCACCCCCAATCTTCAGAACCTCAATTTCCAAGGATGCATACAGAAAACAATTTGTATTCCACAAACTCTCCAGCTCCTCCTATGTTAACCACACTGCAGCTTCATCACCAAATGACTTAGGAACGTGTTTAAACTTAACATTAAAATCAAGTTCATGGTGGGCTACAAGGACAGCCACTTCTATAGTGGATTTTAAGGACAGCATAGATGCATGCATGTACACACACACACCATAAAACCTCCCAATAGGAGTACAGTCAGGAACAACAGCAATATTGCCACCCACCCTGTCTCTCCCTGTGGACTGTAGACAGGTCTGTAGAGGACAGGGGAGGACGTATCTTCCGATTTCACACAACACCTTGCCTTTAACGTCCAACTGCTTCCGATTTCACACAACACCTTGCCTTTAACGCCCAACCGCTTCCAGCCAGGATTACTGCCCCCCTCTTCAGCCTTGGAATTCGTATATCACCATGGCTGCCCATGAAACATCTGGATTCTACTACACACTACTGTCTTGTGCCCTGACTGCTCTGTGTGATGCCCCGATGTCTGAGTGGATTGTTTTAACTGCTGTTAACGCTAGATACTGAAGATGTAGTGATGGGTAGATATGATCCCACTTTTGCCTCTGAACCAACACCCACAGCAAACTCAAATGCTTTGTTCCTCTCAAATGCTAGAGTCATAAACCAACCAACCACCCCCAATGACAGCTTCTTACTTTGCTTCCCAAACCCCAAAGTGACTTACATGTTCCTGTGCCCACATACGCACACACAAATATCAAAGGAGAATAAAGGATTGCAAGCTGTCTTAGTAGATAGCTTCATAGAAGATTCCTTTTCATGGAAACAGGACCTGTTAAGGGAGATCTAGGAGGAGTGAAGGGTAGATATGATCAAGAAACATTGTATACATGATAAAATTGTCCAAAATGAATTAAAATATTACCAAAAAATACATTTTAAAAGAAGCATCCCTTTCCTTTAATTATAATTGTATTGACAGAAATTAAATGGAGGACCTTTTGCCCTTTGTCAACTAAGGATAACTCCTTTTGTCAAGCTCCTAAAGACAGCCTAGTCAGATATCTATGCATAATTTTGAGCCTAACAATGAACTTCAACCCACTCTGGTAACTCATGGGAAGCATGAGGAAATTTATGGATAAATAAAATCACTGAGCTGCTGTCTCTGGGGCCAGTTGGGAGTAGAAGGCTCTGGTAGACTTTAATCTTAGCACCAGCTGGGGTAGAAGGCTCTGATGATTTAAGTGTGTCACATCTTAACTTTGGTCCCAGTTGAGAGTAGAAGTTTCTGATTGCTTGAATGTAGTAGACCTTGATTTTGGTCCCAAAAGAGAGAGAAGGCTCTGATGGCTTGAATGTATGAGGCCTTGACCTTGGCCTCTATTGGGAGTGGAACTCTCTGATGGCCTGTGTGTACTGAGCCTTGATGTTAGCCACATGGGACAGGGGATGTGTCCAACAAGCTGGATTTGAGAAGAGACCACAAGTATAAGTCTAGAGAAACCACCAAACCCAGATGGTGAGATGTAACCGTGAGTGGATAGCAGGGGACAGGTGAGCCAGCTAAAGGCAAAGAGACAAAGGGTGAATAGAGACTGAGGGAGACCAAGGGCAAACCCTCCAGGATGGAAGCTAATCCCAGGTTGGGATGGTACGGACATCAGTGAGCAAATTCTGAAGAACACATCTTACTTTGCTTCTTGGGGAGGCTGCCTTCTTGAAGGTTCTGTCAAAACTGTCCTAACCAAAATGGAGGCATGCTGGGCCCAGCAGGGGGGGTGGGCATCTTAATTTGTTAAGAGAAAATATAGGGTATCTAATAAACATTTTCCACTTCAGATAAGTCTTTATTTATAAAAATGTTTATGGGTAGTTGTTCATGTGCGTGCATAGGTGGATGGGGTGTACTTGAGTGTGTGCACGCATGTAGAGACCAAAGGTTATCCTTAACTCAACTTCCTCCTCATTTTCTGAAAGAGAGTATGTCACTTTAATACAGAGTTTGAAGATTGAACTGGACTAGCTGGCCATCAGGCCCCTAGGCTCCTCCTGACTCTGCCCCTGTACTGGGATGGCAAGCATAATTGACTGTGCCTAGCTTTGTTTTGTTTTAAGACAGTTGTCCCTCCATATGGCTCTGGCTGTCCTGGAACTCCCTCTGTTGACAAGGCTGGCCTTGAACTTAGAGACCAACCTGCCTCTGCCTTCCAATGTGCTGGGATTAAAAGTGTGTGCTACCACACCAGCCCAGATTTTATATGGTGTAAAACTCAGGTTCCCATGCTTGTGCAGCAAGCACAAAACCAGATTCCCAACCGCTAATAGCAATATTTTAATTAACCTTGTCACAAATGCTGCATAAGACATAGACTAAGAAGTTATTTGAAGCAGTAGGATAGCCCACAACTATAATGCAATACTCAGAAGGCTAAGGCAGGAAAGCTCATGAATCCAAGGCCAATATGGATCCTCATAGAGACCCTATGCCAAACTTAATACTCCACAAAAATATATTTGTTGTTTTTTCTGACTCTTACATTTTACTGGGCATCTTGCCATCCTAAATCAAAGAATATGTCTGTAAGAGAATTGAAACTGACAGAAAGTTCCCACTCAGTGATAAGGTGTGAATGCACACAGAGCAAGCTGGAAAAGAATCCAGAGATGGGGTTTAAAGCAAGCAAATACAAGTATTCACACACTGGAGAATAGGAAAGCTAGAAGAGCTGACCAGCCAGCACTGAGCCAGGGTAAGGAGAGGCAGGCAGGAAGAACTATATCGTGACCTCTGGTAATTTTGATTCAATAGGTCTGAAGTGAGCCTCTAGAACATACACTTCTGTGGTAGTTATATTGATTGCCAACTGGACAGAATCTAAAATTACCCAGGAGTCAAGCATATATACAGGCATACCTGTGATTATCTTAATTATATTCAATTGAGGTGGGAAGACCCACCTAAAAATGGCAGCACTATTCCCTAGGCTTGGGTCCTAGACAGAATAAAAAAGAAGAAACCAAACTGAACAAGGGCATGCAGATACAATGTGACCAGGATTCTCCCGCTCCTGTTGTCAGAACTTGTCCAACATAATAGACTGTACCCTCAAACTGTGAGACCAAGTAACCCCTTTCTCTCTTAGGTTGCTATTGTTGGGGTTTTATCACAGACACTAGACAGGTAGCTAATATGACTTCTTATCACATTTCCCAAACATCTCACATTTGGAAATGATAACCCTGCAATTCTCAAAGCATGGTCCTCAGGCCAACAGTACTACAATCCCACAGAACTTACTAGAAGGGCAATTCTAAGGTTCTACCTCATACCTCCTGATAATTCTGATGGTTGCCCAAGTTTGTTGGTTGCCCACTAGGAGGCCATAGCAGACAATGGTCACTAGATCTTTCCATTACAAGAGGGAAAAGGAAAGAAGCAAGCAGTCTCCAGACAGAAAACTTGTGGACTTGCCAGGACAAGCCCAACTGGGTGTGGGTACACACAAGCACATAACAGACACCAAGGGACAACAGAGCCTAGGCAGAGTCTGAGCCAGGCTACTTTTCTGCTCCTGCTCACCTGCGCAAACAAGGTGGGCAGAGTGTAGCCTGATGGCCAGAGAAAGGAGGAGGATCTTTAGGCTTTGTTGACCTTTGGATTGTCCCATTAGGTGGAACAAGTAGGTAATCCCCAAGTGACAAAATGCTAGAATTTAATTTGCTTGAAGCAAATTAAGTCTGTGGTAACAGCCAAGTTATAGCAATAGCTATACAAAACAGAACCTTCTCTTACTTAGTTATCCCACCCACAACATGAGGTAAGAGGCCAGGAGCTAGGTGTGGAAGGCACAAAGTATTGTAGGTATGGCCATTGGCCCAGCTGATAAAATGCTAGATTGTGTTCAGGAGATATTAACCTGTGCCAGGATTTAAAAAGCTTGGAAAACTGCTTCCAACCCCTCCCACCTGGAATAGGCATTACACGCGTGTGCTTGTTCGAGGTCCCATGGAATTGTCATTAAAGGCACCCACTGAGCTTCTGTGTAGTCTCTACTAAACACACACCCTCCTCTTTCCCTCCCCATAGAGGCATCCTACAGAGTACCAATCTATCAGATGTCAGTTTAAGAAACAACTCCTTAAAAATCATGCTAGGGCTGGGATATGACGCCATTGGTGCAACACCTGGCTAGTATGCACAGAGACCTGGGTTCAATCCCAACACCACAAACATGGGGTACAGTGGTACACACTTGTAGCTACAGAACTCAGGAAGTGGGGGTGGGAGAGTCAGAAGGTCATCCTCTGGACTACCGAGGGAGTTTGAGACTAGCCTGGATTAATGGCCTTTCTCGAATACATCATCCCAAGAGCATCCTTGCTTCCCCAGCCATTCCCAGTCAGTCTAAACACATGAACCTAGCTCTCTCTTGGACAAGAAGTCTAAAAGCATCTCTGTTCTGCTCAACCCTGACTTACCAGCCTATACTAATTTTTTTATATTCGTCCTCTTTCTTCTTATGCTTCCTCCCTCCCCATCCCACCCCCCACATACACACACCCTTTCTTGGTACCAACTTTGTTGCCAGACACAAGTCCTTGACAATTTTTCCTCCAGAATTCTAGATTTTGGGTTCTTAAAACCCAGACTCTGGCTAGAGCCACCCCATCTCTTTTTGATTTGACCCTTTCCTACCTGCTGGCACACCTCTACCTACCACTCCCCACATATCAGCTGTTGTTGGGTGTGAACACTGATCTGCCAGGCTCCAACTTGTGTGCTTAAAAAGTACCTGTCCCATGCAGAACATTCCTGTCCCTCCCCTAGGTGGACCATCTCCCGGCCTTAATTCAATGCCAGCTCAGTTCTTTGGGCTCTTTGTTGGGCAATTTTTGGGCGTTTTTCTAAAGGCTGTCTCCCCTCCCCCTTTGGTAATAAGCAAAGGATAAATTGCTGGTAATAACTCTGTCAAAACTGAGACACTTTCTGCTGCATGGCGACATGCAGGCCATCAGGATAGTGTGTCCAGTGTGGTCTAATGAGCGCCAAGCCATTGCCTTCTGCATCTAGATCTATGACCTTGGCCAAGCCAGCCTCCTTGTTGGGCCTTTATTTCTCATCTATAATGTGAACATAATATCTGTCCCGCCTACCTTAAAAGGAGGCCAGGGGGTGACAATGAGAGGAAGCATTATGAGGGCTTTGAAAGCCAGCATCGCCATGACAATGCCAGGCATTTATTAGCATTATTTTATGGCCTAGGAACTTTCTGACACATCACAGACTGGGGGTGGGGGCTTCTTGCTCTGTTTATAGAGATACAAATAAAGGTCTTTCAAAGGGTGACTCTACAGAAAACCAAGTTATAGAGTGGCAGCGACATCCCTGGCCATATCCCCATCCATCTCACTGAATTAAGAGTTTGTTTGGATGAAGAGGCCCATTCAGTCTGCTGCTTTGGCACCCAGCAAACCAGGCAAAAAGCTGGACATTGGGCCTGCCTATCCCTCTCTGGCTGAGAGGAGGTTGCCCCCTGCTATAGAAGGGGATCTGCCCCTCTGCACAGAACAGGCCCTCCCACCAGAGTTCAGGGCACTGGCACAGGGAAAAGACTGGGAAACTGAGGGACAGACAACAGCAGTGACAGCTATGGAGTCAGAAGACCTGGGTCTGATCACAGCCCTGTCACTTCTGGTTGTGAGACCTCAGACATCACAGGACTTGGTTTCTCTTCAACTTCTTGGAGTTCATGGTTGTTGGGTCAGGCAGCTCAGCAGACAGCAGATAATGCTTGAGTCCCAAACAACAGTCTTCCGGTGTCGTCTTTCTCTATGTATGCATGCATGTCCCTTATGTGTATATGTCTCTGTGTGTTTGGATATGAATACATGTGTGTGGAAGTCAGAGCTCAATTTCAGGCGAGTTCCTCAGTCATTCCACAGGTTTGGTTTGGTTTGGTTTTCTTTTTGACACAGTGTCTCTCAGTTAACCTGGAGCTCATCAGTTTAGCTAGGCTGTACATGTGTGTGGAAGTCAGAGCTCAATTTCAGGCGAGTTCCTCAGTCATTCCACAGGTTTGGTTTGGTTTGGTTTTCTTTTTGACACAGTGTCTCTCAGTTAACCTGGAGCTCATCAGTTTAGCTAGGCTGTACATGTGTGTGGAAGTCAGAGCTCAGTTTCAGTTTAGCTAGGCTGATTGACCATCAAGCTCCAGGGATCTACCTATCTCCACCCTCCCGTTACTATGGTTACAGACACAGCCCAGCTTTTTACAAGAGTGCTGGAGATCTGCACTCAGGTCCTCACCCTTACATGGTAAGTTACCAACTGCATCATTTCCCTAGCTCCTAACTGGCTCTCTGGTACTGTCCATGTGGGATTTTAACAAGATCCTCAGGACATTAATATGCACATTAAACTTCAAAGGCACTGGTTTCATATATACTGTGTCTGGGCTAAAAGTCCCTCCTTGGTCTCTGATGTACTTTTTCAATTGAATCTCCATGCCTGGACAATCAGGAGATCCTTGGGACATTAATTTACTATGTTCTCCCCTGCCAAGCATTCTTCCAGGAGACAGCAAAGTCACTAACACTATCCAGATGTCCCAAGAGCTTCTGGTGATGTCTTCAAAAGGAATGGAAGCCAAGGTCATGGCCATAGACAATCTTCTGAGGCAGATGCCTCCCAGACTGCATCCAAGGTGCTGTCCAGAGCACTGGATGCTGGCGACACCTGCCTGCCCCTAAAGACTGTTTCACCTTGTTAAATGGCTAAAGCACCTTGCTGGGAGCATTAGAATGATAGCTGACTTCATACCTGGTATGCAGTAGGGGCATAATATAGAGAGAGTCAAATTGCTGAGCAATGGCTACCTGTCTTCTGATCCCCTTCTATTGTTGTGTTCCCTCTTTCTTCCTTTCCAAGAGTTTTCTACCCCTAAGAGGCCTCCTTTACCCTTTCCTGCTCTTTTCTTTTCCCAATTTCTCCGTAAATCTCTGTGCATGTTTTTCCTAGTCTAGGTAGCAGAAAACATTGAGGACTCAACGTCACAGTTTCTGCATAAGACTGGATGACAGGCACTCACAGCACACCCTTCCAACACAGTACACCCCTTCCCCATAAAACACCCCTTCCTCACAGCCCCGAGGGACAGCCCAGCTGTGTAAGCATGGTGAGAGTGGATTTCTGTCACGAGCACTGAGTAGCTCAGATGCATAGTCGGGGCAGGCCAGGGCAGGCACCCTCCTACAGGTGCCAGGCTGCAGAGAGGCCTCCAGCTGCTCATGGCAGCTGCCATGCTGAGCTGGGGTGTAACCCCTGCAGCTGGGTTACACCCCAGGGTCAGGGATTTCCCCTGCCTCTGACAGATTGTACTACAGCAGAGAGCACAGCTCAAACCCAGAGACAACAAAGGGAACAAGGACAGAGGTGGGGAGGGGACCATCCAAGATCCCTGTCTTAGGTGAGGCAAGAATATCAGAAATATATTTCAACAGAGAGGAAGAAACCCAAGCTCTGGGACCAGAGCTCCATCTCCAGACTGTCTAATGTACTGGAACCCTGGGCTTGATCCCGAGGAACAGTGTCGTTTGTCCATAATTGTGCCTTCACCTCCCAGATGCTGGAAGGAGCTGAAGTTCAGGGTCCATCTTTGGCTATATAAGTTGTTTGAAGCCTGCTTAGAGTCCCAGGGAGCGAGAGAAAATAATCACCAGCTGTCCCAAACTTCTGGCACAGAATGACGTCCTATCCACGTGCCTGAGCTCACTTTGTCGCTCAGTTTAGCTTTTTTGGTTGTTGTTTTTTCGTTCTTTGTTTTTGTTGTTGTTATTTTTTTCAAGTCAGGGTTTCTCTATATGGCCCTGGCTATCCTGGAACTCACTTTATAGACCAGGCTGGCCTCAAACTCAGAGATCCACCTGCCTCTGCCTCCCAAGTGCTGGGATTAAAGGCATGCACCACCACTACCTGGTTCCTGAGCTCACTTTGATCCCAGACATGAGACTATATTCTATCTGTGGTCAATGTTTAGACAAGGCCAGATCCCAGCACTTCCTGTAATTGCAATGAATATTGAAGGACCTTGTTCAGTAGCCAAGGTCAAAACTTGATCTCTAGGATGGAATATCTGACATAGATGGTCTCTATAAGGAAAGGAACAAAAATTGCCCCTGGCTTTTCAGGTGAAAGGAAAACTGGACTATCTCACTTAAGACCCCCAAAAGCCAGTCTGACATATAAGATGTGTTCACTCCAAGACAGCTAGGTTTTCAAAATAAGAGAGGCTCTTTAACCTAGGCAATATGAGCAGCCAGGCATGGGATGGTAAGTAAGAAACAGGGACACTGACTCCAGGCCCCAGCCTCCTCAGGGATACGGTCAGCACATGACCTTATCAAACCACACATTGCTGGAATGATTCTCTTAATGCAGGATGCAGCCCATTCTACAGACAAACAAGCCTAGCAAAGCCAAAAGACATTTCCAGAAAATACCTAAGTTCACATCTCACACCCACATGATTCCAAATGCTTTCCTCTGTAACCTACTATGTTTCACAGAGACAACAAAGGTCTAGAAGCTTCCTTTGGGGCAGCGAGGGCAGGGACATAGATGTAGAAGATAGGCTTGTAATTAAAGCTTGGAAAACCCATGACATCCTGGAAACTGGGGCTGAGAATTCTGTGTATTTGCTGATAATGCAAAGGGGCGGGGGTGGGGACTCTGTGGCATGAAGGCCCCGCCTCCTGCAGGGCCCACCTCCTGCAGGCTCGGCTGCTTTTCATCTCCAAAGCCAATCCCTCCAGGCGTGTGCCCTGGACTTGTCCTTCTAGCCACATCTCTTTTGCATCAGACACTCTATGTCCACCAACTTTCCATGCCATCCCTGGTCACCGTCCTCCCTCCTGAAGTGCTCCTTTCTCTGAGTACAGACTGCCTCACAGAAGTCTCACCACGCCCCACAGATCCTGCTGGGACAGACTTCTCAGTGGCTGCCTACCCATTCGTACTCACCCCATACCAATGCCAGAGATGTCTCCTGTGTCCCTAAACCAGTCCCTGAGAACCCACATTCATCACACTGATTGAGAAATAATGATTTGGCCACCCCAAAAATCCAGCTCCATGAAGAGTCTCCCCCGTCCCCACAACCTCCTGCCTTGTGACCCCTTTTTCTTGGTCTCACCTCAGCTGCCACTAACACCTTCTAGCCTAATTTGTGTTGGTCACAGTTGTAGGTGCTCCCTGATGACATGGCTGTCTCAATCTACTCTGGTCACCAGAATGACTACACACTGCAGGAGAGAATTAAGTATAAGCTCAAAAGCCCCTTTAAGTGCCTAGAGCATCATGTCTACCTGCACCCCTCTGGAAGAGATGCTGCCTCACATAGCCATGGCACGCCACCAGGAGATAAGACAAGGAGTTCAAGGAGGGCCCCAGCTAAGTATAAGCACTGGAGAACTCAAATCATCCATCTCCCATGCTGACTCGTGCAAGATAGCCAAGAAGGCCTCTGTTCAATACCAGACAGGAACCAGTGCTTCACAGACAGCAGGATGGCCTGTGACAGCTGGCCTGAGTCAGGGTAGAACACAGAGCTGGCCAGGAGACCAGAACGTACTCTGTCTCTGCCTGCGTGTCAGCCACTGATAGGCCTTCCTTACCTCATGTCCCTTGCTGTCCGTGACTCCTTCCAGATGTGTTCCCCTGCCCCCTGCCAGAAAGCAGCACATAGCAAGAGGAGGCCTCCATGACCTGCTGCTCTAACACTTCAGCATGCCAGGACACTCAGGAGGCTCAGCAGCCCATCCAACAGCCCATCCAATGCCTCCTTCCACAAAGCAGACACAGAATTGTGCCCCAGAGGCAGAGCCTCCTATGGCTTTCATCCTGGGCCTGGAGGGAAGACCCACAGATGCAAACTTGCTGGTCATCGGTTAGAGCTGTGATGCCAATGAGACTCTCAACATCACTCAGTCTGATGCTTCCTTTGTCAAAGAAAAGTACAAAACAAAACCTAGACAACCCCTATTTGACTTTCAATATTAGCGTTAAGTTATGTAATGGAAGGATTGATTTTTATTACAGTTGCTATTATTTTCCCCTGTAAGACAAAACTATTTTTCCAAGAGTAGCTTCTCATGATGGACAAATGACCATTTGTGTAATGAGCTATGCACGTTCAAGAATCCTCTCCCTAGTGGTAGTTGCTTACAAATCTTTAAACTCACCAACTCTCACCCCTTTCACAGCTAAAACTGCAGTTCCCTCCCTTTTTCAGACAATAGCTGAAAGCCTAAGCCTGCTTGCCCTTGCTTTCTTAACATTCTTACTTTCTCTGTGTATCACCCTCTCTCTGTCTCTGTGTGCATGTCTGTGTCTTTGTGTCTCTGTCTCTGTCTCTATGTGTGTATGTCTGTTTCTGTCTCTCTCTTCCTGTGTGTGTGTCTATGTCTTTGTGTATGCATCTCTCTCTCTCTCTCTCTCTCTCTCTCTCTCTCTCTCTCTCTCTGTGTGTGTGTGTCACACACACACACACACACACACACACACACACACACCTGGCATCTGTTTGCTGGCTTCCATTGCTCAGCCTGCCTGCTATGTTGGTCTCTAATTCAAAAGTCTGACTTTCTCTCTTTCTCTAATCCAGCTTCATCCTTCTGGCAGCTGCCAAGATCTCCAGCTTGCCTGTCCAGGTTAATGTTCAGATTCTAAACTGTCCTTGAGTTTAAACCCACACACAAGGAGGGGCTAGGGGAAGCCACAGGACACTGTCCGAGTCCCCTCCTTCATCTCAGGTTTTTCACAAGGCATCTGTCTGTCAAGCCTGGTGGAGCCCCCTCTCCTTGCCTGGCACATCAAATGCCACAGGCAGACAAGGGCAGACAAGATGGGCATCCCTCAAGAGCTGTCAGTGTAGTTGAGTGACAATGACAGAGGAGCCCTCAGTGGCTGTGTCCTATCACTGGAGAGTTCACTGGAGACACACTGAGCCAGGAGGACTGCAACAGAGAAGACTGGCTCCCAGCCTCTTTTTTCCCTTCTTCCTTAGTGACAGAGTTCCCAACTTTTCACGTTATGGCTTTGCCTAGAAAGCAGACCGAATGGTTGGCATGTGTCCTTTTTTTACCTCCTCTTCTATCCTGCTGCCTGGAATTAAGATGTGGTAAGTGGACGGGCAGTGGTGACGCATGCCTTTAATCCCAACACTTGGGAGCCAGAGGCGGGCGGATTTCTGAGTTCGAGGCCAGCCTGGTCTACAGAGTGAGTTCCAGGACAGCCAGGGCTACACAGAGAAACCCTGTCTCTAAAAACTAAAAGAAAAACAAAAAGAAAAAAAAGAAAAAAAGTGATAAGTGGGGCTCCAACTGCATTTCATGTGTTTATTTTTGACTGTGTGTGCCTGTGCTGGTGTGTGTGTAGGGTGGGCATGCATGGGGCACATGTGTCAGGGTGTGCAGGCCATGTAGAGATCAGAGGACAACTGTAGAATTGACTCTCTCCTTTATGTGTATCCCAGTGATCAAATACAGGTCACCAGGCAAGCACTCCAACTTCATTCTAAACTAGGAGAGCAGCAAGGATCTTGAGACAACAAATCAGGGGCCTTGAAGAGGACTGCATCCATAGCAGCTGTCAAGGTTCTGCACCCATCCCTTGCTATCTCTGCAATTCATTAACATAAGAGAGAGCAAATGTAGCTGGGCGTGGTGGCACACGCCTTTAATCCTAGCACTTGGGAGGCAGAGGCAGGCGGATTTCTGAGTTCGAGGCCAGTCTGGTCTACAGAGTGAGTTCCAGGACAGCCAGGGCTACACAGAGAAAGCCTGTCTCGAAAAACCAAAAAAAAAAAAAAAAAGAGAGAGAGAGAGAGAGAGAGAGAGAGAGAGAGAGAGAGAGAGAGCAAATGTGAATGTTATTCTAAAAGTCCATTATTTTCAGGTTACTGACACATGTGCTGATTGCAATCTTAGCCACTTCAAAGCTGGACTGTGAGTGGCCCGAGGTCTTTGAACTCATTATGTAGGAAATAAGGAACAAGAGACAATGGTTTATAAACTGTGGTGTAACTTGATTTGGAGAGAGAAATGAAGAATGGAAACAGCCCAATATTAAAAGAGCATTGGGAACGCATTTCCACTGATAGAAAGGTGGGGGGGGGGGGTCCCAAGGGCACCATGTTACTTTTCTAGTTGGAACCAAATATATGACAAGAAGCAATTGCGGGGGTGGGGCATATTGTGGCCTAAGGGTTGAAGGCAAGGAAAGCCAGGTGACGGGAGCAGCCCCAGCTGTGGTGGCAGGAGACTGCCTGCTTACACCTGCTTACATCCGACTCATCTGGGTGAGTCAGGGACAGGGAAATGAGGGTGCTGGTACTTACTTTACCTCCTCCTTCCCACCTTTTAATTCCATCCAGGACTCCAGCACCTGAGATGGTGCAACCACACTGGCCTTCTCTCGTCAGTCCCTAAGTGGTCTCAAAGCCAGTCAAGCTGGCAATGAAAATGGACCTTTACAGGTGGCACACATGACTTTAGGTTTGTGAACTTTGAAGCAACTAGAATACATGCTTTTTAAAAAAATTTTATGTGCATTGGTGTTTTGCCTCCATGCATGTCTGTGTGAGGATGTCAGATCCCGGGGAACTGTAATCACAGACAGTTGTAAGCTGCCATTTGGGTAATCCTCCAGAAAAGCAGCTCATGCCCTTAACCACTGAGCCACTTCTCTAGCCCTACATTCGTGTTTTAAAAGTTACAGTTATGTGTGTGCAAAACAGAAGATGCAGAGCAAGCAGTAAGAGAAGAGTGAACCCTGGAGCTATAGGTTTGGATCCATGAATGCAAAGGTAATCGTGAGTCTGCTCCAACATAGATGAACCTTTCTGGGTCTATGCTAAGTGAAACAGCCAACCACAAAAGCACAAAGACTGTTTGTTTTGACATATGTGGAATACCTGTACGCCAAATTCACAGGAACAGAAAGTAGATTTGCGGTTGCTGGGGGTGATAGGAAGAAGGGGCAGGAGTTACCTTAGGGAACACCTTCAGTTTGGTAAGATGAATGACAATGGTGGTGATGTCAGAACAATCTAGAAGTGCACAATGCCACTGAGCTCTTCATTCAATACTGCTGAGACAGTAAAAAGTACAAACATCCGAACACATGCATGAATAAGTTGGCACGAGAAGATTTAGTAGCTTTAAAAAAAAATAGTAACAGCTGAATCCCCAGTATATGTGAGGGGCCAAAATGAAGCAGAAGCAGTCACATGTAAGGGGCAGAAGAAGATGTTGATGCAAAGAAGAGAGTCAGGGGGCCATGGGAGGAGGCTAGGGGGAAAGCCAGTAAGGGAGAGAATGGACGATGTGTTGACAAGCTCCTAGAAAGAGTGGTGCCAGCCTGGGACTGTGGGAAGACACCCCAGCACCCCAGCCAAGGTGCCTTGCTGGCAAGAGGGTTAGGGTTGGGGTTGGGGTTGGGGTTGGGGTTGGGGTTGGGGTTGGGGTTAGGGTTAGGGTTAGGGTTAGGGTTAGGGTT
>NC_034596.1:280415-288525 GCF_900095145.1 Mus pahari | reverse complement strand
GTTGGGGTTGGGGTTGGGGTTAGGGTTAGGGTTGGGGTTGGGGTTGGGGTTGGGGTTGGGGTTAGGGTTAGGGTTAGGGTCAGCACAGAGCACAAGGTTGAAAGCCCTGTTGAAACTGGAGAAAGTTAGCCAAAGAGGAGCCCCAAGCCACAGCACTGGATCTGCACGCAGGAAGGCCTGGCCAGCTCTTCCTTCCTCATCACTCTCAAGCTTAGGGGCTGTGCATGAAGAGCAGTGGAAACAACGCCAGCTCAGGAGGGAGTGTGCTCACTAAGACAAGCTGCTTACACACTATGCGTTTAGTAAAGAAAGGCTGAGAGGGCAAGGTGTCTGGCAGGCCTTCGTCTGTGACTCTAACGAGAGCACACACCTGTCCTTAGTGGAGACTGTGGTGAAGTGGAGAGATCTGGGCCTAAAATAAGGCTGAGTTCCAATTCTAGGTTGGCAGAAGACTATGGTAGCCATAAAGGTAGCTCCAGCCAAGCGGAGTGGCTCACACTTGTAATCCCAGAACCTGGGAGGTGAAGGCAGAGAGATCAAGATTTTATAGTCATCCATGATCCTCTGTCTAAAAATAAACAGATGAGAGAAGGTGGTTTCAGAATGTTGAGCTCACTTGGACAGGAAGTGAGAGACAGCAGTGACCATGAAAAGGTACCAGGAAGGCCCTGAACAACACCCAGGGAAGGCAAACACTGTGGTTTGGATGTCCCCTATAAGGTGCATACTGGCACCGACCTGTCACTGAGACAGGAGTAAGAACAGGATCTCTAAGAAGTGGTTAGGCCGTGATGGTGCTCCCTCATGAATGGAGGACTGGTGCTGTTCTAGAGGGAGTGGGTTAATAATCATGGAGTGGGAGCTGAGCAAACCAAGGTGGGTGTGTCTCAGGTGCCTCTGGCTTGCTCCTTAGTCATGTGACAGAGTAGTGCAAAGAAAGGCCTTTACCAAATCCTGGAGCCATGTGTCCAGACCTCCGACTCTCCCAAACCAGGAGCCAAATAAGCTTTTATTGCTTAGAAATGACCAAGAAGTCTGCCTCTGGAGTGACCAGCTTGGCTATGGATACCATACCAGGTAGCACTTTCCAGTAAACTTGTTCTATTGCTGCCCCATTTCCTATAATCCTACATAGCAGGGCTGTAAGGATAAGGGAGTGGCCACAGCATCAAGTGAAGGTCAGTGGTCCAAGAAGGAAAGCAGGGAAGGCAGCAGCTTACAGAGCAGCCACTAAGGCAGGGAAAGTTTTAAGTGGGAGGGAACAGAGCGTGGTGTTCCACGCAGGTGCAGACTGCGCGCCACACCAAGGCAGTGTATCTGCAGGGCTCTGGCCCTACTCATCACAGATGGGATGTTTATGAAAACTTCCCAGTCAGTGTCTGTGAAGGAATGGGGCTCTCCTTAAAACTGTCACAAAGGTACTTCTGGACTAGCAACAACCCCGATCAGAAACTGAGGAATGTTTCAGAAAGGTTGTAAATGAGGAGTGAGTGACAAAACTCAGAGTATCTGGAGTGCCAAAGTGTGGATATGTGCTATCTACCTTCCCCTGCATAACAAATCGCTCAAACCTTGACTGTGTTTTGCCTCCTGGTTCTGTGAGGGAGTCCAGATGCCTGCAACTGAGTGGTCTCAGCTCAGAGCTTCTCGAAAGACCGCAGTCTTCAAGAGAGTTCACAGGTGATAGGAGCTGGGTCCAAGCTTGTCACAGGGAACCTGTCTAGGGTGTCTCTAGACAGCTACTCACAACATGGCAGCTTTCTTTCCCCAGTATGTGGAGGCAGGGGGGCAGAGGGGAGAAGGAAACATACAGTACAGAAGCCTACTATACTCTACTATCCAGAGATGCCCCATCTGCTTTGCTGGATCTCTTTTTGGCATTACTGAGTGAGAATTAATGTGGGTCACCTCAGAGACTGCCCAGGAGGAGAGAAAGACTTAGCCATCCATTTAAAAAGATGTCGTCTATCTTTATTCATAGATACTCATGTGCATCTGTACACTTGTATGCAGGTGTCTGCAGAGGCCGGGAGAGGTTGTCAGAGTCCCTGGAGATAAATTCATACGGGTGATTGTGTGCTGTCCAACATGGGTATTGGAAGACTGAACTCCTGTCCTCTGAAAGAGCAAGAAACACTCTTGACTGCCAAGCCATCTCTCCAGCCCCTCAACTATTCTTGAAGAGGCAAAACTCATTCTCTTATCCTACAAATAAAGTATTCCAGGTACAAAGGAAGAATTCAGGAAAAGTTCTAAACTTACTTTACATGGGAACCAAGGTATGCTCAGGGTGGCATGGTGGCTGAATTCAACAGACGGAACCGGTTTGTCCCTCGGGGAGGGCCTGGAAATCCTGCTTCCAAAGCTTTAGCTTTGCTGCCCCAAATGAGTTTTCTGAGGCTACTTTAGTGTGAGTTCCTAAATGCCAATAAAAATTTCAAATCTAGAATGCATAGTCCAATTAGGAATGTAGAGAAGCATCAGAGGAAAACACAGTATGGTGATTTGAGTAGGAAAGGCCCCATAGGCCTGTATATTCAAATGTTTTGTCACCAGGAAGTACAACTGTGTGAGAAGGATTAGGAGGAAGTGTGTCACTGGGGATGGGCTTTGAGATTCCAAAAGCTTACACCAGGCTCAGTCTGTCTCTATCTGTCTCTGGTTCTGTGTGTGTGTACGCGCACGTGTGTGTGTGTGTGTGTGTGTGTGTGTGTGTGTGTGTGTGTCTGTCTGTCTGTCTGTCTGTCTGTCTGTCCCTCTGCCTGTGGATCAGGATGTTAAACTCTCAGTTATTGTTCCAATGTTATACATGCCTCTATGCTCCCCACCATGATGGTAATAGATTAGCCCTCTAAAAAACTGTTAAGCAAGTCCCAAATTAAATGCTCTCTTTTATAAAAGTTGCCTTAGACATGGTGTCTTTTTACAGTAAACAAGGACTAAGATAGACAGCTCCAAGAATGGCTCTGCCTCTACCTTCTATGGGAATAGATGCTGTTATACAGAGGTGGAGAGGTAAGGACACTTCCCAGACCAGCCAGTGACAGGATGACCTGTTTCCAAATAAAGGACTGGAAAAACACTGGACAAAGCTCTGAGCTAAAAGCCTCCATCTGCTAGATGCACAAATCGTGTACAGAAAGAAGACCGCTCCCATGCCGCCCATGAAACAGCCATCAAGACATTTGTTTCTTCCAAACTTTTGGAACAGAGAGGAGCAGAAGGACAGATGAAGAACATTTCAGCATGGAATGAACTGTTAAACTACAGCCAGGGTCTCTGGATTCTATTAGAGGCTCCTGGAATTTCTGAACTGCTCCTAAGTTGATTCAACTTTATAAATATTTATCAAAGGCCTGCTAGGATGATGGATCAGCTACAGGCCACGGACTGCCTCTAATGAAGTGCACCAAGAAAAGACAGAACTAGAATAGAAGGTGTATCAAGCCAGTAAACATTAGGGCAGGAAAGTGCCCATTGCAGGTGAGGGGCAGTTCATCCAGGGAGGAGGTATATAGTTATTGTGGGCACAAATGTCAGTGCCAGGGGCAGATAGGCATGAAGTCATACTCTTAAAGCTTAGAATCAAACACCTGAAATCTGATACTCTTAAAACTGAGAATCAAACACACTGAAGCACATATAATCCCAGAACTCTGGAGGCAGAAGCAGGAGAATCAGGAGTTCAAGATTAGGGATAATTATACAGAAAGTTCTGGTCCAGCCTGGGATATCTGATACCTTCTCTGATATAAGACATCTAGATAAAAAGATCTGGAACTTTAGATTCAAAGCTGAATCTAAATTCCCATTAATATAAAAAACAATACCCAGCCCTGACCAGGGCAGAGGCAAGACCGTGCAACATCCAAAAGTAGGGTGGTACTGCCTGTGCTGCAGGAGAACACGGGTCAGTCTAGAGCAGTGCTACAGGAGAGCACGGGTCAGTCTAGAGCAGTGCTACAGGAGAACACGGGTCAGTCTAGAGCAGTGCTACAGGNTACAGGAGAGCACGGGTCAGTCTAGAGCAGTGCTACAGGAGAGCACGGGTCAGTCTAGAGCAGTGCTACAGGAGAGCACGGGTCAGTCTAGAGCAATGGTACAAGAGAACACGGGTCAGTCTAGAGCAACGGTTCTCAACATTCCTAATGCTATGGCCTTTCAATACAGTTCCCAACCATAAGATTATTTTTATTGCTACTTCATAACTGTAACTTTGCTACTGTTATGAATCGTAAAGTAAATACCTGTGTTTTCTGATGACATCTGTGAAAGGGTCATTTCCTATGGTCTTGGCCCATAGATTGAGAAGTAATGTCCTAGCGTGAGCTAAAAATCAACATCTGGAGTCCAAGGAGGGCCACAGGAAACAGGGACTAGTTTTAGGAATAGATGCTGGGAGAGCCAGCTCAGGATCCCAAGCAGGTGGTTCTAGGACTAATCACTTAACTAATAATTCTAGGACTCATTATTGTAAATAACCTTCCTAATTCTGTTGGCTGAGACCTGAACTCTGTCTTATTTATTAGCCTGGTCTAGCATAGGACCTGATTTAAAAAATAAGTGGATGCTTGGTTATGTGTTGAGGGATCCGTGCTCCCAAAGAAAAGTGAGAATCTGCATAGAATAGAGGACAAAGTAAAAGAAGATCAATCCAGAAGTGGTTCATTTGGTTTTTTATTCTCCCAAGTTTTAGGGCATTTGTGGGAGCCAGTGGAGCGCAGCTTTAATCAAGTTCAGTGCAACTGATGTGATGTCAACCTTATAGGTAAACACCACACTTCAGCAAGCAACGCCTTGGCTCTTCTGTAAGCCCCGTCTGTGCACTGAGGGCATCTGAGCAGTCAGCAGCTTCTCTTTTCTGATGGTCTGTGATTCAATGATGCTGCTTTGGTTTTAAGGATTTCGGATTAGGATTGAGCACTGTGAAAACCCACAGTGGCGCAGCAGCTTCTAAGGAGAATTGGAGCGGGCCTCTAAGAATGCTGTGCACACATGCTGTTTCCATGGAGTCAGGCTCTCCTAGGACTCCTTGTCTGTGGAGGAAGCTGCAGCATATTTCCTGTGGGCAGTTGCTTCTGTTTCTTCACCCTCTGGGGAAGAGATAACATGATAAAGTTGAAAGCTCATTGGGTTTATAAAGGACAAGACTGAGATTGTGGTCCCAAACCAGGCATGTGTACTTGATCATTTACTGCTGTAAATACTGTCTGTGTTACTTACAATTAATACTGTCTTGGTCATTTACTATTGACTTGTCCAAGGTCATGGTTAGAGTCACTTCACTGGGGACCATCAAGAGAAAGACAAGGCCTCTTCTGAACATGAAGAGCTAAACTTTGTATGTGAGCAGGGTTGGCTGGTGGGACAGGAGAAAATGAAGGGAGGAAATACTTCAGAGGTGAATTAATCCATTGTTCTTTGTTATGACAAATACCTGATAAAAAGAACTGAAAGGACAAAAGGATTATTTTACTTTACAGTTTTAGAGATTCCAGTCCATAGCTCTTGGCATCATGGCAGCAGGACCACGTGGAAGACAAAAAGCAGGGAACAAGGAAGGGACTGGGTGGGGACCAGGTGTCACCTTCAAAGCACACATCCAGTGATCTACTTCCTCCAACACTAGGTCCCACCTTCTAAAAATTTCCAGAACTTCCCAAAAACGGTGCCACCAGGGAGCCAAGCACTGAGCACACAAATCTGTGTTTATTTCATACTCAAACCTTAGCAGGAAATGTAAAGGACTTGCTAAAGGTGTATGCATTTTATCAAATGAAACTTAAAGTTCGACGTTGTAGTCTGTCTGGTCAAAAGAAATATGGCAGAGTTGTCAAAACAATAAAACCAAGGGGTAGCAGCTCCAACTCTGTACTCAACACACACCTCTGAGTCTGTTTTTCTCATCTGTAAAACACATATGATTTCTTTGCCACACCTAGTTGCCAGAGCTGTCACAAGGCAACCTTGGTTAACCAAATGTGATGAAATAGTCCCCCAAACTCATGTTTATAAAAACAGTCCACTGCAAAAGCCTACAAAAACTAGGTGTCTTGGTTTGTTTCCTGTTGCTAAACCACAACATCTAAGACTAGGTATAAGGTTAAGAAGTGGACTGGAGAAATGACTCAGTGGTTAAGAGCACTGACTGATCTTCCAGAGTTCCTGAGTTCAATTCCCAGCAACTACATGGTGACTCATAACCATCTGTAATGGGATCTGATGCCTCTTCTGGTGTGTCTGAAGACAGCTACATATATACATATTTATTACTTTATGTATATAAAGTAATAAATACATCTTAAAAACATAAGGTTAAAAAGTTTATTCTTGCTTATGCTTCTGAAAACTAATAAGTTCAAGAACATGGTACTCAGCGTCTGATGGCCTCTAGGCATCAGAAAGAAGGGAAATGTCCATCTGCAAAAGACACAGAACGAGAGGGACTGCCTTGCTTTGTAGCAACCCACATCCATGGAAAGAAACCCAATCCCAAGAGTGAATTATTATTCCCGCTCAATGGCCTCCTCATCTCTTAATGGTCCCACATTCTATCTAACATGGCCACAATGGCAATCAGCTTTTTTCAGGCATGTATTTCAAAAGGGATCAACCATTTTCAAACCATAGCATGAGCCTCAGTCCTTCTAGGCCTCCTAGCAATTGATCCTGCTAAGTCTGTGAGGCACAACCCAGCCTTCAGGTACAGCACTTGGGGTACTTGAAATAGAAGAATGTCTCTATGAGCTGACTTGTGGACCACTCCAAGGCTTTGTCTGTTCCCAAAGCATCCCTCTTCTCCTCAGTTTCATGTCCTTTCTATAAGACTCCCTCCTTAATGCTGAGAGAGTTTTGCATAAAGGTATCCAGGCACCAGGTAAGTCTGGGCTGCAGTCCAGCTCAAATTCCATCTAAGGCTTGCAACAACCTGGAGAGAGAATGCTTTTCTCCACTCCTAAAGGTGGCCTGTTATTCTAACCAGCACATCCCTTACCTGGAGGTCAGAAAACAAGTTACCAGTGTTGAGGTAAACAAATGTTTCCTGGAATAGAAAGGTCACCCTGTCTGCCATTAGTATATGGAACTTTGCTCTGGTGTGTGTGTGTGTGTGTGTGTGTGTGTGTGTGTGTGTGTGTGTAAGAGAGAGACAGAGACAATGAGACAGAGAGAAAGAGAGAGAGTCAAAGAGACAAACAGCAAGACAATGGAAGAGGAAGAGGAAGACAGACAGACACAGAAAGACACATACACAGGGGCGAAGAATATATATGAATGGGCACATGTATACATGTTCAGAGGATGTATATAAATATGTTCATTCATGTTTTTGCATGTGTAAGCCTTAGGGGAGTCCTTAAGGACAGGGAAGGCTGGTGCCATAAGAGAGTGGAGTTCAGCCCAGCCTAGGAGCCAGATGATATGGTTGACGTTGGACAAGAGGCCAGGTGCAGCAAGGCAATGATACAGGTTCTAGGGAAGAAGCATTAATTGTAGAGTAACCAGTACACACTAGCCTGACCTCACAATCCTGCTGAAAGTCAGCCCTCCAGTGTAAACAGCAGGAGAGGGATTGCAGCATACAGTGCTTGGTGAGGATACGCCGGACTCTACACTGAAGTTTGGCATCACCAGAGGCACTTGCCACAGCTGGTCCCACCCTCCTCCTTTTGGCAGCACAGTCAGAACCTTGAACATCTCAGGGTGGCTTCAACCAAGCATGAACTTACAGTCATCTCAAGGTCATCATGGAAGTGTGTCCATGTGGACCTGTGTGACTCTTATAACTTTGCCTTTTGCTCTGAATGAGAAGCCTCATTGTTTGAAGCTTGTGAATCTGGGAACCAGCTTGGCAGAACAATAAATAGAGGTGGTAGACTGTGCCCATCGTGGGAAGGAAGGGAAGTTTGCCTGCAGGGAGGACAGCACCAAAGTACTGGGTGCAGTTTCCTATAACCTTGGCAGCTTAGGCTATGTAGTGGCTATTCCTGATTGTCAACTTGACTATATTTGAAATGAACTACAATCCAGAATTGGAAGGCTCACCAGTGGACCTAATCTGGAGNCTGGAGATAGAAGTTTCTGATCTGGATCTTGGTATGGAGATCTTGAG
>NC_034596.1:274318-280404 GCF_900095145.1 Mus pahari | reverse complement strand
CTGTAAGTCATCAATAAATTCCTTTACTACATAGAGACTATCTGTAAGTTCTGTGACTCTAGAGAACCCTGACTAATACAGGCTATAACACCAAGGACATAGTCACCTACAGCAAAAGGGAGGGGCCGATGGCCAAGCAGCTTCCAGCTTCTAGACCAGCAATAGGATCAAAGAAAAGCCGAATTCTAACCTTTCCCATGGACTCTGTGGTGGTTTGAATATGCTTGGCCCAGGGAGTGACACTATTTAGAGGTGTTGTCTTGTTGGAGTAGATGGATCACTGTGAGCATGGGCTTTCATACCCTAGTCCTAGCTGCCTGGAAGCCAGTCTTCTCCTAGCAACCTGCAAATGAAGATGTAGAACTCTCTGCTCTGCCTGCACCATGCCTGCCTGGATGCTGCCATGCTCCTGCCTTGATGATAATGGACTGAATCTCTGAATCTGTAAGCTAGCCCCAACTAAATGTTGTCCTTACAAGCGTTGCCTTCGTCATGGTGTCTGTTCATAGCAATAAAAGCCTATCTAAGACAGACTCCATCCCTGCATCTTCACAGCCCAAGAAACACTTCCATGGGAGAAGAAAATGGAGTACACCAATAGACAAGGTACACACACTCCTTAGAGAAAGGTCCTATGGGCTATAGGTCCTGCTGGCTTGGAAAAATCCTAGAATTGAAAACTTAAAGCATTTTCAGATAGGTCAGCTTAAATGTAAATTTGATCTGAAGGTCATATGGGCGCTTCTTTCCAAGAATGGATGTTATGTTACTATTTGCAGTCAGTTCCTTTTCTCATATTGTTATCTATGCTTTTTGACATGTTGGAACACTTAAAGGTCTTTGGGGGGAAACAACAAAAAGAAAAAAGAAAAAACACTTACCCATGCCCTTGTATTCACCTGGTTCTAGAGAGAAACCAGTACATGACACTCACTAATTGGAATTTCTCTTGGGACTAACAAATCATGATGACCTAGGCCCCCCTAAAGACTCATAGGACTCAGGATAAGAGGATACAAATTAAATCCCATGGACAATGGCCTACAGTCTTTAAGCTAACAATCAATATTCTATTGATTTTTCTTGACAAATAGATATTCACAGTGACCTACAAGCAGACTGTAACTTAGAACAGTCCTTACTGCCCCCTCCCCAGCGGGTGCCAGCTTCCAGTTCTCACAGTCATCTCTTCCATGCAAGTTCAGATTGAAGGAGGAGTCTGACTCCCAGGGTTCCTGATGTTAAGACTAAGGTGGAGGGCTATGGGGATGTACTTCCATTGATAGAGTGCTTGTCAAACAGACATGAAAACTGGATGTAGTAAAGCTTACTTGTGATCCCAGTATCAAGAGCAGAAAGCAGCAGGAACAGAAACTTAAATAATCTTCAGCTAGTGAATTTAAGGCCAGCCTGGATTACATGAGACCCTGTTGAAAACTTGAGGAAAACCAACAACCATTTAGGAACAAAGTTTCTCACCCCACCCCTCTTCCTGTTTCCTTGGGTTTCTTTAGGGCTTCCTGGCTCTCACTATGTGAAAATGTAGCCTCCAAAAACCCAGTTCTTTAGATCAATTGGCTTATGTACATCTCTGTTAGGTTAGCTGGCTTTTCCAGCCTTCCCAGAACCTTGATCCTATTTGACTTTGGACAACTGTGAATTTCCCAGGTTGCTATTTGCTCAACAGCTTCCTCAAAGGCTTCTGAGAATCAAAGGAGGTGACACCTAGCCCAAAGTAAGCAGCTGTAATTGGCAAGAGCTGTATTATTTTCCCCCCCAAATGAGAAAACAGGAAAAAAGAAAAGCCAGTTAGGCCGGGCGTGGTGGCGCACGCCTTTAATCCCAGAACTTGGGAGGCAGAGGCAGGCGGATTTCTGAGTTCGAGGCCAGCCTGGTCTACAGAGAGAGTTCCAGGACAGCCAGGGCTATACAGAGAAACCCTGTCTCCAAAAACCAAAAAAAAAAAAAAAAAAAAAAAAAGAAAAGCCAGTTAGGAGCCACCCTAATGTCTGCCCTGAAGGGTGATGTGCCGCTCCTTCCCTGAGGACAAGGGACCATGCATGCCAGGCCAGGCAGCCCAGCTTGCAGTCACACAGCTAACCAGCAAACTGGGCCACACCCCAGAGACCTCATCAAATATTGATGACGTGTATAATGTCTTTCAAACACAATACGATGATCCTCATGAAAGACCTTCCATGACCCTGTGGAGAGGGGAAGGCTTTTTATAGTCCTTAATCAGCTCTGCATCTGGGAAACTCTGCCACTGGCTCAGGGCAAACCAACCTATTTGGAGAGCTTTCCTAAGTGTCCTTCTCTAAGTCTTCCTAAAAAGAGAGAAAAGGGCAATAGACTGAACATGGCTGATAGGTAAGGACACTAACCGGATAACTTGAATGAGGTAACCTCCAGTGATTCTAGCTGAGTGGCAGGGTGCTTAGCCAGCATGCTTGAGGCTAAGGGCTCATTCCTAGCACTGTAAAGACAGCTGGTGTGCTTCAGCTGACACTACTCATGGAATAAAGTATAAAGTGCATGCCCATGTCCCCATTGGGTATGTGCCAGGATCGTACCCGGGGAAAGGCCCTCATAGCTATGCCCATTTTCATCACAGTTTTCATACTGGAAATTAGAAGTAATTGAAGACTAATCCCTTCTGTTGTGTCACGGTCACGCCAAGTCAAGACTGGGAGTCCTCTCAGCCCCTCAGCAGCCACCTTCCTTTCTTTCTTTGCCCTCCATGGAGGAAAAGATCCAGAGAGTCTCACCTGCTGGGGAAAGAAAGTGCAGAAGAATGAAATAGGAGAGAAAAAAAAATACTTTGACTCACATGGGAAACAATTTCCAGCCACACAGGCATGGTGTGGTTATCCACATGTGCATATATATCAGAGAGAGCCAGAGCACAGACTAAGTAAGTTTTCTTTGAGCTATGCCCCGAGCCCTCTGCCTTGGTGTTTTAACACTGAGGAATCTTGGAAATCACACTCCTCTTTCGATTTGAACTTGGATAAGAAGAGATGTCTACGAATTAGCATTGTCCTCAGGGTGGGGACAGTTCTAAGTGACAATCTGGCTTCATTTGAGGAAAGGATTACAAGAGATGAACATCGACTATCGTGGAGAGAATAGAGAAACGTATCAGGAAAAAAGCTGAGGGACGCCAGCATCTTTCACAGGCAAAATTAGATAAGGTAGTAAATGATATCTTTGTGCTTAGAGTAAACATGGAACCGAATTCATTCATCATGGGTCACCCTACTGCATGCCCAGTACTGGGGCCTGAGCTTAGAACTACACAGACATTGAAGTAAAGCAAGTCTAGGATGACAAACCCAAGAGGACAAAACTGAGATTGGACCAGCTTCCTGTGTGGCTACAGCCTTTGGGAGAAGCCAGCTGGGTCTGGGACTCAGGACTCTCAGATTCCTTTCTGAAGGAGGTCAAGAGATGTGAACAGGACTGGAATAGACTGGCCAGGCTGAGAGACATGATGAAATTGTGACTTTGCTCAACCCTGTACCTAACCTCATGGCAAGGGTGCCAGTGAGTGGGCTTGAGACATGGACCACTGACTCCTCGTGGAGATTTCTGATTTCTCTGGCCAAAGATAGTCTAAAGAGGTAGCTCAAGACCACAGAGTTACAGGTGTGATCTACCAGCGCCTTCTTCTTTTACAGGAAGCCATCCCCAAACCCATTGGTTTCCTGAGATCTCTTTAGGCCATTTTTTCCCCCATCTCTTACTGCCAATGATGTGGTTGCTGAACAGGCCTGGTAGAAAGAGAAGGGTTGGGGAGGGAGAGATGGCTCGGCAGTTAAGAGCACTGGCTGTTCTTCCAGAGGTCCTGAGTTCAATTCCCAGCAACCACATGGAGGCTCACAACTATCTATAATGGGGATCCAGTGCCCTCTTCTGGTGTGTCTGAAGACAGCGACGGTGTACTCACATAAAATAAATAAATCTCTTGAAAGAAAGGAAAGAAGGAAGGAAGGAAGGAAGGAAGGAAGGAAGGAAGGAAGGAAGGGAGGGAGGGAGGGAGGGAAGGAGGGAGGAAGAGGGGTTTTGAAGAGGGCCATGCACTCGTGTCACATCTCCCTGACTACAAAGCAGAGCAAAACAGGGTCCCTGATCTACCATTAAATGGCGACTGGTAACCACAAGGAGCCAGGAGATTCCAAAAGAGGATAAACCAGGCTCCTGAGGAAAGAGGTCAGAGGTTTGACCTGGCATCCATGACCTGGGCTTGATTCCTACCTGACTCTATCACTAAGTTGGGTAATTATAGCAAGTTACTTAACCTCCTAAAGCCTGTTTCCTAAACTTAAAAAAAAATAAAGTAGACAAATATGCCTGTCTACCCCAAAAATTCGTCACTGGTGGAACACTCACAGAGGACAGGAGGTCATTTGTTTGGAGTGATTGGCAGGGCACCTGCTCCCAGAGGGTGCTCAGCTCCTGCCACAGCTGGGACGATTAACACTATTTTAAGTCAGAGGAAGCTGTACACTTCCCATCATACCCAGTGCCTCTAGGGACAGACCTGTGTCTCCTTGTGTCTGGACAGCAACAGGCCCTGCAGTCTAGAGAGAGACCTGTTTGTTCCCCAGCTAGGCTTCCACATTCCTTCTGGGTGGAATGCCTTGGCAGCAGATTCCCTGGGGGCTGGAACTTCTGACAAACACCACAGGGAGAACAATTCATTCCTCCTCTCTCCTTGGAAAGCCACTCCCAGGGAGTGTTTGTAGACAGTTACCCTCCCATGTCCCCCTTGGCGAGACCCTATTGTGCTGGTGATGTGCAGAGCACAGCATGCAGGAGTGGTGGATTCCTTAAGGCAGTCCCTAAAACAAGAGTAAGTAAACAGATGTGAGTACAAAGGTGGGAGAGAACTGACAGAAGGGTGGGGCCCTGGACCCCAGAGCAGAAAAGCTTTAGTTTGAGAGGAGAGGCCCAACTCAGAAGAGAAGTGCTGCAGGGAGCTGTGTAATCCTCTCCCTTTCCCCAAAGAGCTTGGCCTTGGTTAAGGTCAGACTGGAGAGAGGATCCCTTTCTATGTAACATACCTGCTGAGCTGCTGCTGGCCCAGGTAACCTTGCCCTCCTTATCAGAGACTGTCTAGCCCTACAAGGAGGCTGGAGGAGGAGGTTCAAGGGCCCACATCAGGAAAATGAGCTGCTCAGATCAGCACCAGGCTAGAACAGCCTCTCAGGTCTCTCCCGCTTTCCACACTAGATAGGACTTTCACTCTGAAATTTAAAAGCCAGTTTGAGTCACATCAGTGTCAATTTGTCCCCTACTTTCAAGTGCTATATCCCCCTGTCAGATTTTTGTTTAAACTTCTCAGCCCAGAACCCAGGGTCCTTGATCATCTGGCTCCTTCACCACCTGCCCAGCTTCACCCCAAAAACTCAGACTGGTCCCTTCATCCTTGCATCTTGCTGCATTGTTAACTCCCTGTCTACTCTTTCAGATCAAGTTCAAGTGCTGTTTCCTTCATCAAAGCTTCCCAAATCTACCCACGGGCAGTTTCTTCCTGCCCACCCCACCTACCTCCTGAAATGGCCTCTGACTTCCTGTACTTCCTTGCTGCCTGGTGTCACTTGTCACAGTCCACCTACACCAGGCTTTAACTGACATCAGCATCTCTATTTTGCTCTCTCTATCTGCCTTCACTAAAGTCCCACCCACAAAATGTTCTCTCTTAGAAGGCTGACCCACTGCTAGTAGGATCTCTTCCAAATGTGGGCCTTTAGTCCCTAAAGCTCAAGTCCCTATCTCCCAACATCCTCTGGGCCTTAAACTCAAATGTGTAGCTAGCATCTCAGGGTCACTCTACAGCTCCCACCCCCCAAATGCTTGAGTCATGTTTGTGTATGTAAATCCAAAAGTAGAATAAGGACCTCCCAATTTCTGCCAAGTGCTAATCAAAACCTAGGCTCTGAAATGTTCAAAAGTGTTTGAAGATGGGGATGCTCAGAATCCGTGCCTGATGCTCACAGCTATGCCTGAATGTGCCCAATCTCATCTGAGCTGGAGGCCTGTAGAGAAAATTCTGTGAACTTAGGTTTCTTTAAAAAAAAAAA
>NC_034596.1:252147-273946 GCF_900095145.1 Mus pahari | reverse complement strand
TACTGTGACATCCTTCATACTGTGACATCCTACTGTGACATCCTTCGTACTGTGACATCCTTCGTACTGTGACATCCTTCGTACTGTGACATCCTTCGTACTGTGACATCCTTCGTACTGTGACATCCTTCATACTGTGACATCCTTCATACTGTGACATCCTTCCTACTGTGACATCCTTCGTACTGTTCTCCAGCCTCACACCTAGGCTCTCTTTCCCCCTAGAAGGCCTACTAGTGAAGATGGAGAGCCACACCCCTTTTAGCAACTAGTCCTCACACTGTTCCTTCCTTATAACAGTGCTGCCCCTAAGACATACAAGCACCTCTCTAAAAACTGCATGCTTCCACCTAGAAAGCCCAGAATGTTATCTTCCTGTCCTTCAGTGCCAGACTCATTCTGCTCCAATACTGTCAGAATTGTCCTCTCTGGTTCCATCACCCTCAGACATTCCTCAGGTTCAGTCATTTTCTCCTGGGTGGTGTCACTTGAGCGTGGTTCCTTTCCTGGGTTGGGGCTGGTGAAGCACAGCTTGATCAGTTCCTTTGTCTTGTGACCTACCCAGAAGCAGGTCCTGATAGGCCCAGCTCTGACAATGTTAGAAGATCTCTCTGGGAGAGACTAGTCAAGGGACTGGGGTCATTTTGTGTTCTTGGAGTACAAAAGGCAATTTATGGTAGGAGAAAGGGAGGTGGGATCAACTGTAGATCTGAGTTCACCTTTCTAACTTCCTGCTCCTTGACCTTGTCTCAAACTGGAAGAGGATCGCCCGCTAGGTCATAAAGGGATAAAAACAGAAGCACTGAAAGATCTAGAGAGTGGGTCTGAGGCTAAGCACTGAGACCTCCAAGTCCCCATCATTTCCCACAACACACTCATATCCCAGGAGTGAGGAAGGACTGGAAGAGACCAAGTTTGAATGTGTTCAGTGGATGAAGCTTGAAAACACACAATAGTCTGTAGTCAGCACATATCTGGAGGCCATGGAAGCGTTGTGGCTCAAGCAACTAAAATGCTGATATTTAATTTATCTGTTTGTTTGTTTAATTTTATAGTTTCCTGACTCTGTGCTCAGGAGGACGGGAAACCAGGAAACAGCTTAGAGTGCTGTTACCACTGAGAAGACCTGAAGCAGAAAGAACAGAAGCCATACAACTCCTGGTCTTTTCTGGGCTATGAATTCTACCTGTCCCCTGTAGTTCCCCTGTTTATTCATTCCTTGAACAAATATTGACGGAGCTACTGAATATAGAACTCGTGCCAAACACGGGCACACAGGCTGTGGTCTCCCTTTCCTCTCTTTCCCTTCCTTTCTCCATACCTGTCAGCCTTTCTCACCCTCTCCCTGCCTCCCCCACATCTATGCTTCTTTCTCATTAGGAATTCAGTGAACTAAGGCCAAAAGCAGCAGAGATTTCCTTATAGATGAGAAGCAAGGTGCAGACAAGGTCTCGCAAGACCCACACTCTCACAGTATGTTCTCAGAATGCCAAGCAACCAGCAATATGCCCTGGCCAGCCAAAAACCCAGCTCTCCCTATGTGATTTAAAATATGCACACAACCTCACTATATAACAAATTAGGTGTGTGTGTTTGGTGGGGCAACAACACTCAGGAGGCAAAAGCAGGGGCATTGCAGGTTCAAGACTAGGCTGGAGAAAGGGGGAAGGGAGTGTCTCCCCCAAGATAAACAGTAACCCCACCCCTGTAAACTAAGCTCCCAGTGTTACTCGGGGACCAATAAGGAGAAAGGAACCTTTGCAAAACTTTCCAATGAGGGAGATGCCACCAGGAAACTGGAACACAGGCCACAGAAGCCCCTGGGAAATCAGCTAGGAGCTGAGGTGGACACCAAGGAGAGCCAAAAGCAATTTTCTCCCGCAGTTACTGGGAGAGAATGAGCTAAAGGCAGCAATGGACAGAAGTCCAGAGTCAGTAAGACCTGCTAAATGTGGGAGTAGTGGCCAGGCATGTCCCTGCAGGAGCCAGAGTAATGCTTCCAAGCTGTAAGGCAGGGAGGATATCCACCCCCTGTTTTCCCACAAGTACTTCTTACTGGCCAAACACAGCCAGATGGCACAAGCACAACAGGGTGGGATAGCCCTTCCAGGGTACCAGGCAAAGGCTGGCACAGGAAGGAGCAGGTGAGCCAGCTGGTTTGGCTCTCACCATATGGCTGGGTCCCACTCTGAAGCTGCCACTGTGCTTTGGTGCACAGGTGGAAGCACTTTTGTCCTAGAGGATACGCATCCCCAGGACTGCATCCCCAGGACTGCATCCCCCGCCCACTTTGAACATTGACTTCTGGGTGCTTCTACTGGCTTGTTTCCATCATATGGTCCTCCCTCCCTTCACCCCTTCCCTCCTCTTTCCTCCTTGCCTCTACCCTTCCTGTACTTTCTTACTTCCCTTTTCTTCCCTCCTCCCTCCTTCCTTCCTATCTTTCCTCCCTTCCCTCTTTTCCCCATTCCTTCCCTTCTCCTTCCTTCCTCCCTTCCTTATCTACCTCCTTCTTCCGTTTTCTTTCTTTCTTTCTTTCTTTCTTTCTTTCTTTCTTTCTTTCTTTCTTTTTCTTTTTTTTTCTTTTTTCTTTTTTTTTTTTTTGTAGAAGCTTTTTAGTTTATTTGTCCTCTCAGAAATCTGCACATCACAGCAAAACATCAAGTCACCGCAGATCTACTCCTTTGGCTGTATCCAATCTCCACTCACTTTTTGCCAGCACCAACATTGGCCTTCGCAGTGCCCCTGACCTTCTTCATTCTGTTCTTGTGTTCCTTTCGCTGTTTTCAGGAGGTCTTTATCTTCTCATAAAGGCCATGTCTTGCGAGTCTGTGTTTAGGCTCATTCTTCTTTGCATAATCTAAAGAATCATAGATCATACCAAAGCCAATTGTCTTGCTACCACCAAAGTGGGTTCTGAATCCAAATACAAAGATGTGGTGTGGTTTTGTACATTTTGGCCAGCTTTTCCCGAATTTCTGTCTTGGGTACTGTTGCTTTCCCAGGATGAAGGACATCAATGATCATCTGTTTCCTCTGAAGCAGTCGGTTTGTCATGAACTTCCTGCTCTGGATGGTTACTGTGTCATTCATGATGGCTACGGTGCCGGAGCTGGAGAGGAGGAAAAGAGCTTCTTCCGTTTTCTTATTCGCCCTTCATGTCCCTGTGCATCAGGCTGAGCTTTGGAAACTTGTTAGAGAAAGAGAAATTCTCACAACCCTCACAATGAATCCCTATAAAGCAGCCTGCACAGGGCAAGCGCACCTGTACACCCCCGAGTACAGGTAGGTATTAGGTGGGCGGTTGCATGGAGGGCGTGACCAATTCTGCCTGAGCGATGGGGAAGAAAAGCTTCCCAGAAGAGCCCAAGTTAAATCTTGAAGAGTATCACAAAACTAAATGAGCAGATAGGGCATTCCTTGTGGAGGGACAATGTGCACAAAGGCATGTCGACAAAGGAAAGAACTACAACCAAGGTGAGGGCAGAGGGAAGAACGTGAGGAGGGGGAGGGGCACATTCAATAGAAAGGCAGTGCTAGTTGTTGAAGGGTTTTCTGGATAGTTCTCTGGGGAGCTAGCAAAAGGTTTGACACAAGATATGAGTGTGGCAAGGCTTGCAGACTCAGACCTGCAATCCCAGCTACTCAGGAGGTTGATGAAAATCTCAAAAGCTGCTTGGGCTATAGAGTACAAGGCTGGCCTGCCAATGAAACTAGACCCTGTCTCAAAATGAAAAAGAGGAGCTGGAGATGTACCTCCGTGGTTGAGTACTTGCTAAGAGTGTGTGAGATTTCTGGGTTCCATCTTGAGTATTGAAGAGAAAGAGACAGACACAGACACAGGGAATATCTGGCCAGTCCAGCTCCTGTAGCAAAACGCCATAACTCAAGTAGTTAATAAACAAGAGCAATGTGCTCTGGAAGGTCTAGAGCCCGGAAACACAACACAGAGGCACTTGCAGATTGATGCCCCTTCTGAAGGAAACAGCTTCCCTATACACAGGTTGTCTGAAGTTCTGTGGGGAAAGGGGAAGTCAGTTCTCCTGGGCCTCTTTTCTCTTTCCTTTTATTTCCCTCCAGATCCAGTTATTCACCAAGCCCCACCTCCCAAGCTATCACCTTGGTGCTTAGGAGCTAACACATGAACCTGAAGACTGGTCATAGTAGGAAGTTCATTAGAACAGAGTGTTATTAGCAAGGTTGCTCTGCCTACCACAGAATGCCATCTGAGGATGGCGGATGGGGGGATGGGTGTGGAATCCACAGGACAGAAGGTAAAATGATTGTCCCTCCTCCCTCCTGACAGTCAACGACTGAGAAAAGAATTAAGGGGAATGAGAACTAAAGGGATGGATGAGAGGAGGAGGTAAGGAAGGAAAGCTGGAAAAAAGCAAACAAACCTGCTTAGGGAGAGTTAAGCTTTCTCCAATAAATCAGTTGTCAGGGGCTGGAGTTGCTAGGTTACAGGAAGGTGGAACAGCCTGCACTGGCTCAGATCGCTAAAAGGAGCTTTGGGGGAGGCTGGTGCAATCACTCAAGTCTTCCCTCCTCCAGGCCGGGATCAGGGATCCTCACCCTAGGTAGGATGGGTAGGATGATGAGAGGGGGTGGGAGGGAATGCTGCTCTACCTCTAGGCCAAGGTAGCAGGTTCAAACCACGCAGTGCAGCCCAGGGCAATGGCAGGGAGAGGTTTGAGGCCTGAGCCTCAAAGGCATGAGGTACATACATCCTTAGGATGGAGTGCCCAAACCCAAACAGCCCATGCATCTACACATGTGCAGGTGCCCTGGGCATGCCTCTTGTCTGTCATTAACCAAGGCTACACAAGAGGCTTTTGGGCACCCATCTCTAGGTCAGCAGCACAGGACCCTTCTGCTATTTGGGGTAGAAAGTACAAAGCATTCACTCATTCACTCATTCACTCAACTGTTTGTTTTTCAAGACAGGGTTTCTTTGTGTATCCCTAGCTGTCCTGGAACTCACTTTGTAGACTAAGCTGGCCTTGAACTCAGAGATCCACCTGCCTCTGCCTCCCAAGTACTGGGATTAAAGGCGCGCACCACCGCCACCTGGCTCACCAATCATTCTTCCATTGTGTGTTTAGGCCATAGGATTTTCTAGATCTCTAGAATTCTGGATTTACCTTGTATAAACAAAGGTGCTTTGTAAAAAAAAAAAAAAAAAGAAAAAAAACAATTGGTTATATTGTAACTTTTATTACAGGGGTATGTATGTGCAACATTGTATGTCACAGGTCAACTTTCAGAATCAGTGCTTGCCTAATGTAGGCCCTGTGGATGGAACTCAGATGGTCCAGCTTGGCAGCAGCAGGTGCCTTTGCCCACTGAACCTTATTGTCCAGGCTCCTGTTTTGTGTTGTATGTGTTTTTTTTAATGCACCTTTTAAAGTAAATTCATATTAATGAATGAGGAGAGCTACGTGATTAAGGAGCCCAGGAGTGGTTTCTCATTTTGCTTTCCTAGACCAAGATTAAGTGAATGGATGGTTTTGCCACAAGATTTGGATTTGACATCACATGGCCTTCAGTGCTCAGAACTTTCTGGGACCAGTGGCTTCCATATGTACATGTCTTCAACTCTGTTCCCATGGAGACACACCTACACACACACAAACACACAAACACACAAACACACACACACACACACAAGTTCTGGGTGTGTTGTATACAAATAGATGTTACAAAGAAAGCCACCTAAAAGTCACCTGCATCAAGCCTCCTGCCTTCTACTTTAATATGCAGTCATCCCACAAGCTCTGCCGGGTCCCTCTGGGCCCAGGGTGAATGGGGGCAAAGTGTAGGTTGCTGAAAGAGATGCAGATGTCTGTCCAGGGTCAGTCTCTAAGAAGGATGGGGAAGAGATGGAGACACCAGTGGAGTACAAGTCAGGAAGCCAAAGTGGTAAGGATGTTGAGGTCTAGGAGTGAAGGAGGTAGTGCGGGGTAGTGGGTCAAAGAGAACCTCCACACCCTCAACAAGTCTAGGTTTTGTTTTTGGTTTGGTTTGGTTTTTGGTTTTTCGAGACAGGGTTTCTCTGTATAGCCCTGGCTGTCCTGGAACTCACTTTGTAGACCAAGCTGGCCTTGAACTCAGAAATCTGCCTGCCTCTGCCTCCCGAGTGCTGGGATTAAAGGCATGCGCCACCACGCCCAGCTAACAAGTTGTCTATGAAGTATTGGAAGCAGGGTCTCCAAGAGATACTTGTATATCCATGTTCAGAGCAACTTTATTCACAATAGCTAAAATATCAGGTCAACTCAGCATCAATCAATGGGTAAATGGATAAGCAGGTGTCTAAATGTTACAATGGACTACTACTCAGCCTTAGAGAGTACCACATTAAATGAAGTAAGCTGGTCTCAAAAGGACTAGTGCTATACTCATCCACTTTTATGAGATACTTAGAGTAACCAAAATCAATAGACAGAAGGTAGAATAGTGGTTGCCAGGGACTAAGGAGGGAGCAGAGTGGAGATTTACTGTTTAAAGGAGAGAATTTGGGCTGGAGAAATGGCTCAGCAGTTAAGAGCACTGACTACTCTTCTGAAGGTCCTGAGTTCAAGTCCCAGCAACCACATGGTGGCTCACAACCATCTGTAATGAGATCAAATGCCCTCTTCTGGTGTGTCTGAAGTCAGCTACAGTGTACTTACATAAATAAATCTTTAAAACAATAAAGAAGAAAATTCTTCCATTTTCCAAGATGAAAAAATTCAACAGTGGTGGTAGGCACATAATAATACTGCATTTAATGCACTAATCTGTCCAATAAACATAGCTACCATGCGGTCAGGATGTAGTTAAGGAAGCAGAGTGTCTGCCTAGCGTTCATGAAGCATGGACTGGACCTACAGCACTACCTAAAATCAGGCATGGTGGCACATGCTGTAATCCTAGCACTCAGGAGGTGGAAACAATGGAATCACTGAAAGTCATGTAATTTACAATAAAAATGCAAAGAAAAGGGAAAGTCAACTGAGTCACAAAAGCTATGATGTAAGACAGTGATGGCATGAGAGTCTCTTGATAAGGCCTGATGGGAAGGGAGGCTCTGGTGGTTGCACACGTTATATATCTGTGAATTGCCACTAATACAACAGGAAAGGAATAAAGTACTTCCCCTTGGAGATGTTTGACCAAGAGTGAGTCCAGATTTCAATTCTCTACTTCATGATCCCTGTTTCTTCTATCCTTTCTCTGTCTATTGCATGAGTTTGAGTCTGTTTGCCTGGAAGCTGTCCTGTGAATCTGTCTGTCCCTGTGTGTGACTATATCTTCTGTGTGTTCTGACTGTGTGTCTATCTTGTGTCTATCATGTCTATCTTTATTGAATAACAGAAAGCATCATGTAGGGGGAAATGGGATACTTTACAGAAGTCATTAACAGAGTTTTACAAGAGACTCGATCACTGGCTCTGAGTGATCTCCACTGATCCAGACGACAAACAACATTGTTTATCAACCAAGAATCATAAACGGATGTTTTCAACCTCTCCAGTAGAATGTAGAAAATTGCTTTCAACTTCTGTGTTTGCTGCTTTGAGCAAAGGATACACATGCGTTGTTCTAGGAAAGGGCGTGAAAGAGAACATGACTTCATCATCTTAGATTGTTAAAGTTGATTGCATGGGAAATCCAAGGCAAGTAAGGTTGCTTCTTACATTGTTCCCTCCAAGGCAGGTTAAACAGAAGGCTGAACACACCGTCGGATAGGAGCCTGAAGTCTGCAGAGCTCATAGGGTGTACTACTAACTCTGCTAAGAGGTTCCAGTATCTTAGAATGTAGGAGATGTTTTCATCACCACAGATGATTGTGTGTGTGTGTGGGGGGGGGGGATTAAGGCAGAGGAGTCAGAAGAAAATAGTCTCTGCCCTTAATCCCCACCAGGCCCCACACTGTAACCATGAAAGGCACAGGAGTGGCCCGAAGCCAAACCTCTTCAGACCTAAAGAGACTCTTTGTTCCTCTTTTAGAGAATGTGACTGCCCAGTTGGTGTCTATGGGGCCCCGGTGACTTAACCTTGCTGTGGGTCTGATTCCTCATCAGGATTCTCTAACAGCTTTGTTGCAGTCATTAAACAGATAAATAGCCTCAAGGTGCTTAGGGCAGTATCTGGCATGTGAATTACTCAGGAATGTTAACCCGGGTTTCTAACAGTATCACTACCATCTTCTCCTTATTTTATACCCAAAGTGTGAAATAAATGGAGGAATGAAGCCGAAGGGGGCTGAATCCTTGCCTGAGGCCACACAACTCTGTGTTGGAACCAAGGTCTGACTCAGATCTGCTCTGCCTAAAGCTTGGTGTATCAAATTCATCTCCCTCAACTCCTGGTAAGTTCTGTGCGTTATGTGGGAAGCTCAGAAACATTGTGCACAGGTAGTAACATTCAAACTGTGAAGCTGAACTCTGTACAGCTGGGTTCCAGTTCCTCACTGCTATGTAACTTGGGACATGCTAGTTGTGCCTCTGAGCCTCGCACCTGCTCACCCTCACCAGGTGAAGTGGGCAATACTTTGAGGCTAGTGTCCTACTGGCAGTGAAGTCACCTGAGGGAAAGGTCATTCTGAGTCTGGAGCAGATACTAACCATCGTTCGAATGGAGGCTGGGGACACAGCTCAGTGGGGACACAGCTCAGTGGAGTGGGGGCTGGGGACACAGATCAGTGGCTCAGCATGCACGAAAGCTGGGATTTGATCCCAAGCACACCAGCCCAATAGGCTTGATGGCGCACATCTGTAATCCCAGCACTTTGGACGTGAAAGCAGGTGGAGGAATCAGAAGTTCAAGGTCATTTTTGGTTACCTAGTGAGTTTCAGGTCAGCCTAGGTTTATATGAGATGCCCTTAGGGCTATACCTCAGCAGGACAATACATGAGATCTCTGCTCAATCCCAGAACCAAAAAGAAAAAGTAGACTGTTATAAGCCTCCTTCCCAACAGCTGTGCCCGCTGGCTGCTTTCTCCTGGCTCCATCCACTGGCCTGGGGTCTCACCTGCTCCATGTTTGTAAAACACCTCTCTGTCCCTTGCTCATCCCTTGTGTTTCTACTTTCACCTCCGGAAGTCTCTGTCCCTCTGTAATTGAGGCTGCATTTATGTCTCCTGGGGAAGTAATACTATCTCATTGTAAAGTCCACTCACAAGCAAAACAGTGGCTTTGAGCAAAGCCTGCCTCCAACCTCTCTATTCCTGTGCCCCAAGCAAACTGTGGTGGCCTTCCCACTCTGGACCCAAGGCCCCTGGGTTTTCTTCCCTCTGGCCAACCCCAAACCTGGAATTCCTTCCCACTCAGGTACAAAGTGATAATCACTAATACCTCCCAAGAACATGGATGTTGTGAGGGCTGGATCTTATGCTCAGGCACTAAAGACATCTACCCCATTTCACATCAGAATCTCCAAAAGGACTTGTGTCTGAGTCATGTGGCATCAGGACCCTCCTTTGTATCAGCCAGGCCCTGGCCGTGTCTTAGCACTGTCTCCTGTACCATATTTGCCACAGCAATGTCATCTCCCATTCTGTATCTCCAAGAGCTCTGGAAATGCTAATTAATACAAGACCCCCACCTATGACAGCAGACATGCAGGCGACTCGCTTTCCTTCCAATTGCAGCTTCTTTCCTACCTACCACTCCCATTAAGAAGGAAGGTCATGGCTCCTAAGGCCCAATTCAGCCCTTGTTCCAGCACAGAGATCACATGCCCAGCCTGAAACACAGCTTCAGCTGCCCTCCTAGCTGATTTCAAATGACTGTTTCGCATATATCATCCCATCTGTATTAGGCACCCACATAATGTATGGGTTCCAGGCACCACCACCCCCGAATCTTAAGGGCATGACCTTTCTGCCTCACTTGCTTCATCTATAAAATGACACAATAGCTCCCAGCTCTGGGGGTTGTTGTGAGCCTTAAATGAGATAATATCTACCGAGTGTCTGTTTAGTTCCCAAGTCCCACCCTGCTCTTCCCTCCTAGCACCACCATCTTTCTACAAAGCTGTGCAGAGAAATGGGAGAAAGGTCACTTGTTAGTACCACTTGTTCCAAAACAAGACACATTTGATCACTAACTGCTCCTTTCTTAAAGTCCTCTCTAGAAGGACCTTTCACCCCTCTCTATATACAGAAAAGACAAGACAGAGTAGAAATAGAAGATACCCTAAAGGGCTAACCATAGAGCAGGGTTCATTGGTCATGTGTTAGACACATCAAAATACAGTGTTTTGGCCAGAGATTGTTTACAGTCTACCTATTGTAATTACTAGCCTGACCACGGCTACAATGAGTAAGAAAGGCTCAGAAAACACATCTCCTTCAGAAGTCTATGACAGGTAGCACATAGTTGGTAGTCATTCATCTCAAAAGCATAATAACCTAGACACTTGCCCAGCCCCTATGGCCTCCTTTAAACTTCGCTGGATGACAACAAGCAGATGGAACAAAACAGTAACTGGGTATCCCTGACAGCCTTTGAGTACTGGATCCATGCTTGGAGAGCAAAATCGGGGGTGAAAATCTAATGAACAAATGGGAAACTACACTCAGAAGGCAAATGTACTGAGCCTTTAGAAAACAGAAAGGCAGGGAAACCCAGAGCTGCATCTCGGTTCCTCGAGCACTTGCCCAGCACTCGAGAGGTTCTGGGTTCAATCCCAAACAGCTCTTGGTGGGTGAAGTCAAAAAGGTCAGAAGTTCAAGGTCATCCTCTGTTACAGATCTACTTTGTCCCCTGTCTAGGCTGCACCTGTCTCAAAAACAAAACAAAACAAAAATTATGCTAACAAGGAAAAAAGAAGGGAAAAGAAAGCAGAATGGAAAGTTGAGGGTGAAGTCCTGGACAAGGTGCTTCTAAATGGAACAGTGGGCACCAACTGATCCAGAAGTGGCAGCCTGGGACAGGTATGTGGTGGGAGCCAAATTCCAGCCCTGGAAAGGGGGGACGAGCCTGGACCAGGAAATAGCCAAAGCTGAAGCAAGTAGAACAAAGAGTAAAGAGGTGACTGAGGAGTGCACTTGTTAGCTTTCTGTCTCTTTACCAAAAGCCATACTCACCTGAGAGGAAGGAGCCTCAGCTGAGAAAATGCCTCCATACGACCAGGTTGTAGACCAGTCTATGGGCTGTTTATTAATTAGTGGGAGAAAGAGGTCCAATCTGAGGGGGTGGGGTCACCCTTGGGGTGGTGGTCCTGGGTTCTAGAAGAAAGTATATGAGCAAAGCATGGGGAGCAAGCCGGTAAGCAGCACCCTGTCGTGGGTCTGCATCAGCTCCTGCCTCCAGGTTCCTGCCCTGTTTTGGTTTTAATTTTCCTTTTACTTTTTATTGTGTGAATTTCACTTCATCTACCCCAATTCCACTGATCTCTCTATCCCTTCATATTCGCCCTCTGCCCTTGCAACCTCTCCCCCAAACACAAACAAACAAAAACACAACGACAAAAACAAAATCTCCTCTTGGAAGCTGAGGTGTGTCACAGTGTGTCCCACAGAACACCCTTCTGTCCACACATCCTCACTTGCCAGTGTTCACTGCAGTGAGTCATTGGTCTGGTTTGAGGTCTCCGGCTTCTGCTACTCCTCTCAGATATCATTTTGTTGGCCTGTGTCATGGAAATCTGCAACTTTGGATCTGCAGGACTGGCCCTTCATACACACCATTTCATAGATGGGGTGGGTGGATGTTGGGATAGGCCAACTCAAAGCCCTGGATCTGTTTGGGTAGGAGCTAAATTGGCAGCTCACCAGGGCCAGCTCTACTGTGCTGCCCTGACCAGCTCACCTTTCTTCACCTTTCTTGCCATGCCAGCCTCTAGTGGCTTCATGTTCTTTGTCATGTGACCCCTCTCCACCTCAGGGGCTGGTTCCCCTCTGTGGTCTCTCCTCATTTCCCCATGCCTGTCTTCTGTGGCTCTCTTAGAAAGCTGTTTCCATTGGATTTAAAGCCTGTTAAAATAACCCACAGCGGTCTCTGCCTTAGTTAGCTTTTCCATCTCCATGACAAAATGCCATGGAAAGGGTATCTTGCCCATGGCTTCAGAGTTAAGTGCATCAAGGGGAAAAGGGTGTTGCAGAATAAAACTGTTCAAGTTGTGCCAGCCAGGAAGCAGAACAAAAGGAATACATGAAGGACCCAGAGCAAGATTCAACCAAAAACCAAAACTAAGACAAACAAACCCCCCTCAATGTGGACTACCTCCCCGAAAGAGACCTAACTCTCTAAGGTCTGCAGAAATTCCCATATAGCAACCTCATTTCTAGATCCTTAACCTTTGTGTTTATGCAGACAGACCTTCTTTCCAAATTCTCAGCTCCCAGGAGGTGGCTTCTGTTTGGAGCCTCTCATTCAACTCACTACTGAGCCACTGTCCATGCCTCCCTTCCATAGACTCTGAGTGGATGTTAAATGTTAGGGACAACGATAATGCTTTGATTAGCTGCCGCCTCCCTGTTGTAGTAGACAGTACCCAGGGACTTAGGTGCCTGCTCAGAGGTCAGTAGCTACAGCAGTGGTTCTCAACTTTCCTAACTCTGTGACTCTTTAATACAGTTCCTCAGATTGTGTTGACTCCCCAGCCATAAAATTATTTTTATTACTATGTCATAACTGTAATGTTGCAACTGTTATGAATCATAATGTAAATTTCTGATATTCAGGACATCTGATATGCAATGCCCCCCAAAAGGGTTGACAAATGCTGGTCTAGGGGCTATAATTCCAGGCCCATCCAGGCCCCTAAAGAGGACAGAGAGGCATCTCCTGAAGTCCCACCTTCAGCTTATAGCGCTCAGGGGATTCATGCCTACTTCCCCTTCACCAGGAGTCATGGGAGAGTTGCAAGTGCTGTCTCATTTGTTTCCTCATCTCCTACAGATAACCTTTGCTTCTTTTGCATGTACCTTTTCCCTTCTGTACAACAGCCCTGACTGTCCTGAAACTGTCTTTGTAGACTAGGCTGGTCTCGAACTCACAGAGATCTGCCTGTCTCTTTCTCCTAAGTGCTGGCATTAAAGGAGCGTGCCAACATTGTCTGGTGCCTTCCCTTAATAGGGGTCAAGAACATAGTTCAGTACACATCTAACATGCAAGAATCCCTGGATCGATCCCCAGCATCAGAATAAACCAGATGTGGTTGCACGGGCCTATAATCCCGGCACTTGGGAAGAGGCAGCAGGAGAATCAATGTCATTGTTAGCCAGCCTGGGCTACATGAGACAATAAATAAATAAATCTACTTAATGATAGCCATCTACTCTGCTGTATAATTAATAAGCATCTCATTTAACTCTGATAACTTTCCTGTTATTATTATTTTTTGCATTTTGCAAAGAGAAATTGAAGTTAAAAGTCAAATAGCAGAACCAAGACTTCAAAGACAGGCTCCCATTTGCCTCGAGCCCCATCCTGAGAGCCCTTTCAATGAAGCCCCAAGAGATCCTTAAATAACCTTTCACTTGACCCAGGTTTGTATGCCAAGAGCCTGTGAGAGGTGAGGAGGGTGGTTGCTGGTCTTGCTTCCTGGAAGTCAAAGGTGATTGCTTGCAATGATGGCGGTGTCAAATTGTGATGGTGCGGTCAGGCCTACTACACTCATGGAGACCTTTTTATTTAGGACTAACCCACTTCAGTCTGGCAACGTTTAGAGAGAAGGAAAAAGTGGGACAGAACAGAATCCCTCTGGCTGTTTTCCTGTAAGCTCAGGGGACAGCAAGAATGAGGAAGTAACATTTAGAGTCCTGGCGGTGAGCCTCATATCTGGTAAGGTAGCTACCCTTCCTCTCCAGCACTGTTGTCTCACCCTCAAGCAAAAGAGCACACTGCCCTTCATGGCTACACCAGCCGCCTTACCGATTAAGAAGCCAATGTTTCTTTGAGCAGGCAGGTTCTCAGACTATCTCCTTTGCATTATTGATCCTCCAACTCATTCTCTCAGGAAGATGCCCCTGCCCTCTGTTACAGATAAGAAAATGGGGCCCGGGGGGCTGAAGTGGTTTTAGCCAATGCCTTTCAACTAGTGGGTGGCAGCTGAGGGAAGTGTCTTATTACACTGTGGGGCAACCTAGCCCAGGGGAGAAAGGTTAGGCAAGGCCTTGGGGATCTGGGCTCCTCTTGTGCATTTCACCTTTGCCCTGAGCCCTTCCAGTGCACGAAGTCTAGCCTCAGACTCTTCCTTACTTCATTCATACGGCCAAGTAACTTGTGCCATTGGCATGCCCCAACCAGAGACTGTTGCTGGGTGCCAGTGTGTGAAGTAGTTTCTCCAATGTCACCCTGGACATTGCAGATGAGGTTCCCACCGGCCTCCATATACCTCCCTGGTCTATCCTGCTTTGTTTCTAACAACACAGGTTGACCCGTGGCTTGGATTTGTCATTGCCCTGGTGATACCTGTTCTCCTCTCCACATCACACTCCTGTCCTGTCCCATCACTCAGGCAAAGGGAAATTAGAATTCTCTCCCCAGATAATGACTGCCTCAGTGTTGGGGCACACAGGAAGAAGATCTCTGTGAGTTCAAGGCCAGCCTGGGCTACACAGTGAGACCCTGCCTTGAAAGAAGAGGAGGAGGAGTAAGGAGAGGGGGATAGGGAAAGAGAGGAGGAAAAGGGGGAGAGGGGAGGGGAAAAAGAAGAGAGAAAAGAGGTCTTAATCCCATTAATGTTTCTGTAGACTTCACCTTGTAAGAAAAGCATCCTTGCAGATATTATAAAGGATAGAGAGAGAGAGAGAGAGCAAGATTGTCTTAGATAAACCCTAACTGTAATCATGAATTTCTCTATCAGAAAATTAGGGAGATTTTACACACACACACACACACACACACATACACACATATCATACACATGCACACACACACACACACACACACACGCACACACACACACACACACACACAAGCACAGATGAGTACACACAGAAAAGGCCATCTAGAGTCTGAGGCAAAGGAGTGTTGCAACCATAAACCAAGGAATGCCCACAGCCAACAGGAACCAGAAAGGTACAACGCAGCTCTCTTCCTCCAGCCTGGGATGGAGCATGGCCCTGGGGACACCTTGCTTTTGATGTGATAATACTGGTTTTTAGACATTTGGCCTCCACAACCAAATGTCTAAATAAATAAAGGGAATAAAGTCTTGTTTTAAGTCACCAAGTCCATGGCAGTTTGCTGTGGTAGCCAGAGGAAACCAGTACAGGCCCCATGGGGCTCAACTTGCTCTCCTGCTCTGATGTGCCCTGCTTGATGTGCCCTGCTCGGGTTACTGCCCTCCTCTCTCCTTCCCTCCTCTGGTTTCACAGCCCCTTTCCTTGAGAGCTGGAACCAACAGCCAGCATTTACTGAGCACCCCTCCAATGCCAGGCACTGAGCCAGGGGCTCCACCTGGGCTGTGTCACATCAGCCCACAACCACACAACTAGAAATGATTAAAGCTGAAGTCTAAGCATGGCTCCTGCTAACTTCAAAGCCTGTGGTTGCAACCCTGCTGTCTCACCGCCCAAGGAGGGGCCTTTTCTAGGTACTGGGACATTAGTTCCTGTGTGCCTTTTTCCAGAAGCCTGTTAGTATCTCATACAATAAATGCATGTGTTTAAGTGTGTGTGTGTGTGGGGGGGGTGCTCACACACTTATATATGCTGGACCCTGTGCTTAAGACATTAGGGCGGGCGAATGTTTTATGTTTATCATCAAAGCAACCCCATGAGGTAGAAGCTATTTGTAGACAAGGAAACAATCCTTCCCTCTGGGAGCAGCAACAGTCAACCCTGGCCTCCTGGGGTCCAGGACCAGTGTTATTTCCTCTGAGCTCCCCAGTCTCTCATTCGCACCACTGCACTTGGGTGTAATTTGCCTTGGACTGTGTTCAGACTTCTGAAAGGCCTCTGTGTTGTCCAGAGTTTGGAGCACTTCCATTGAGTTCATATGTGGAGTTTGTTAACTTCCAGAAAGTTCAAAACACCCACAGTGCCACATAAATAGGCCACTGCCTGTGTAGTCCCAAATGCCCCGACCACGTTTTCCAAAGCCTCTTTTCCCTCATCCAGTATGCTCCTTCCTTCCCCTCCTCATTAGAAACATTATGGCCGATTCTCACAAGATTAATAGATTGTGAAATTTGCAAAGGATTTATAATCATAGAACATCATGGTGATCATCATCTAAAATTTAGAAAAAGGAAAATGTTTAAGATCTCACCAGAACACACATCTAAATCTTTTACTTAAGAAATGCATGTTAATGCAATTGGGGTATGGGGGAAAGTCAGGGAGAGACAGAGACAGAGACACACAGACACACAGACACACAGACACACACACACACACACACACAGAGAGAGAGAGAGAGAGAGAGAGACTCTATGTTTAAGCCTGGGATACTGAAACTGACTCATTTAGTGTCTGTGGTAATTTGCATGTTTTTACATGAAATGTGGAAATTTGAAACAGCAATCCGTGCAGCAGCCAATGGAAGACAAACTGCCTTTGGAAGTGAATCAAGACTCCCAAAGGTTCCTGGATCATCCTGACGGTTTTAGGGTTTGCAAAGAAGTAAGAATCAACAAGAGACTTCTCCACAACCCTGGAAAGACAGATTAATAGTAACAAGTGTCCCAGCAGGACCCCAGGACTCTGGATTCCAGTCCCAGCCCAAATACACACTTGCTGGGCAGTGCTGACCAGATGTCTATCTTCTCTGGGTTTCAGTTTCTCCCACCTACAGGTACTTTCTAAGGTGCCTTCAAGTTCCATGAGGACATTTAAAATGAGAATAATGGTGACAGGGCTCAGCAGGCAAAGGCATTTGCTGCCAATACTGATAACCTGAGTTCAGTCACCAGGGCCCATGGAGCGGAAGGAGAGGCCTGACTCTAAAATACAGTCCTCTGATGTCCACTTGAATGTCATGGCACACACACAGTACAAACACAATTAACAAACACAGATACGTAAACATTTTTGAGAGAAAAAAAACTCAGCCTTTTTAAAATTCTGTTTGTATAATTGGTGGGGAGGGAGGGAGGGACTGCCCATACATTACTACCTACGCATGAGTCATACAGAAGTCAGGGGGTAACTTTGTAGAGTTGGTTCTCTGAGCACTGTGGGCTGCAGAGCTCAAGCTCGGGTCGTCAGGCCTGTGCCACAAGCCCTTCTGCCAGCTGAGCCATCTCACTGGCCCTCAGCCACACATTCTGTTTTCTATGTCTTTTTCCCACAGTTACACACAGTTATGTAACCCACTGAGAGACTGTGGCAAGGAGATCTACTTATAGTTGAGGGTTGACTACACTATAACTTGGCCTTCTGAGTGTCACACACAAATCTCAACTTCAGTGGCACCGTTCTTAAGATGCCAGCTGGAACAGCCCTGCCGGGGAAGAAGCTGATGGTGAACTCTGAATCTTTCACTGGGACACTCCCAAAGGCCAGACTGTCATTAAGTCTGCAAAGTAAACCCCACCCTAAGCAGAAGCCAAACTAGGAGTCACAGTCATCCCTGCCATAAAGGCTCTAGGGACTGCACAAGTTCACCAGAGCCTGCATTCATATGCGCAAGGTAATAGGGGACCCTCAAGGCTCTGCCCAGACTCCTGGGGCTCTGGGCAGCATTCAGAAGTATGTTTCATTGGTTGGTTCAGGTTTCTCTGGGAAAGAAACAGACACAAAAAACTGAGGGACCTGTTTAGGGGAACTACCAAGAAGAGCCCCCCGAAGTTATAGACAGGATGCACATATTCAGGAAATCTCACTAAGCTCAGAGGCCCAGAGGGTAGCTCCATGGGTACAGAGATTGTCCACTGTGTATGAGGTCCTGAGCTCAGCCCCTGCACTTTATGAAATGGCTGTGGTAGCTCATGCCTAGAATCCCACCACCTTGGAGGTGGAGGCAGGAGAATCAGTAATCCTCAGTGATTCGGACAGTTTGAGGCCAATCTGGGCTAAATGACAGAGGTCAACTTAGGCTACATGAGATCCTATCTCAAGAAAAAAAAAAAAAGAAGTCCATCATTCAGATTTGTCAATATGCACGTCTAGTCTTCAATATCTCATTTTGATCTTGCAAATCCACATGAAGCTTTGCAGTTATGAACTTGCATTTGTCCTGAATCCTTGTCTTTCTAGCAAATTCTTTTAAAGCAGAAGCTCCAGCTGTTGAGTTTCCAAACCTAACTGTGCATAACTGAGTCAAGACAGGCAGAATGATGTACCTTTAGCATGCTTAACATGACCCCAAAGTGCCTCCGAAACAGTTCTCAGCTGTTTCTATGGCCCACAGAGCAGTGCTTCCTCCTCCAGGTCTGAGGAGGACTGGGCATGGTGGCCTGCTGTCCCAGCACTCAGGAGGCTGAGAACAGGCAGGAAAATATTGGATTTGAGGACACCCTAGGCAATACAATGAGATTCCATCTCAAGAGCCCTCTGCTGTCAGCCCTTCCTTGCCCCCAAACAAACCACACACACACACACACACACACACACACACAGAGAGAGAGAGAGAGAGAGAGAGAGAGAGAGAGAGAGAGAGAGAGAGAGAATGAAGCAGAGTGGTATCAAGTTCCTTCACAGCCAACACAGTCCCATTTTGGACTTCCTGAATGAGATAACAAAAGCTGACAATTATTGGGCACTTACTGTATATGAGCACTAAGTACTTTATCATGTGATGTAATATTCAGGACAACTCTAAACCAGAGACCTCATTCCCATCTTATAGATTAAAACAAAACAACAACAAAGACAAACAAAACCTTTAAAGTACTGAACTAAGAAATGGTAGATTAAAATTGGGTCTGGCTGCTTTGAATCTATCTATCTATCTTTCTATCTATCTTTCTATCTATCTATCTATCTATCTATCTATCTATCTATCTATCTATCTTATTATTTTTCAAGACAGGGTTTCTCTGTATAGTCCTGACTGTCATTGAACTTGCTCTGTAGACCAGGCTGACCTTGAACTCAGAGATCCTCTTGCTTTTGTCTCCCTGGTGCTGGGATTGAAGGCGAGTGCCACCACTGCCTGGAGATTCCCATGTTATAATGTGTAGGATATATGGCTCTCCAAACTAATGTGTAAATTCCTTGAAAGCAGAGATTCTGTCTTTTCTGCTTTTTGTACAGCCTGGAGGAAATCTTAAAAAGAGTGTCAACTCATGATGAGGCATCCCTATGTAGAGCATTCAAACACCAGAGGTTAGATTGACTGAGAAGCTTTGAGAGGCTCTGGCTAAGAGAATTTGGAAAGCTAATCTTAGCCAGCCCTGTTTAGGATTCCAGAAAGCCCTAGCCAGAAAGGCAGTTTCTCCTCTGAAATTGCTCCAAGGAACAGTAAAGCAAGCAAACTGTGCAGGCACAAACCTAATCCAATATCCTTGTCATTGGTGGTCATGAAGGAGCCAGTGCTGATCTTTGGGACAATGCTCCTTTGCTATCTTGGCCCACATCCAGCTTGGAAGAGCTCACAGTGCATACTTATTCCTGTCCCCTGGGCAGTCCCCTTCCTCTTCCAACAGTGACATGTGAAGGAATGTTGCCCTGCATTCCTATCCATTCACGTCTCTGTGCTTTAGTCACAGGTCAATCTCTTGGAGCTGTGGACGCACTTCCCATGGGAAAACATGCTATTTATAGAGGTTGGTATCTAAGGCTGAGTCTCAAAGGCTTCATCAGTAATTTTGCTTATTTGTTTGTCTGTTTGTTTACTTAAGTTCTAGAAATGAAACTGGGAGCCTTGTTCATGCTAGACAAGAACTCTATTACTGGGATAACATTTTTTTTCTTTTTTCATTTTTCTTTGTTTTGTTTGTTTCTTTTTCTAAACAACGTTTCTCTGTTTAGGTTTGGTTGTTCTGGAATTCTCTGTAGACCAGGCTGACCTTGCATTCAGAGATCCACCTCCCTCTGCCTCATGAGTGCTGGGATTAAAGGTGTGCTCCATCTTTATCTTTTTATTTTATTTTGGGCCAGTGAGATGGCTCAGCAGGTAAAGGTGTTTGCCACCAAGTCTGCCAATGTGAGTTCAATCACTGGAATCCAAGTGTTGGAAGGAGAAAACTGACTCCTGCATGTTGTGCTCTGAAGATTATGCATGCACACACACACGCGCACACACACAGACACAGACACACAGACACACACACACACACACACTAAAACAAACAAACAAACAAACAAACAAACAAATGTTTAAAAAAAAACCAGTATCTCACAGTCTGCTTCAAGTGCTAGAATTACAGACATGCATCGCCGCGCCCACTTTTATTGAGTTTCTTATTAATCATTCCAAGTTGGTCAAACACAGGAATCAGAGGTCCCTGAGATGAAACTGACTTGAATACCTCCTCACTGAGGACTACATTTTATGGTGCCAGAAGGTTCTGCGAAGCTTCCAAGGGAGGAAAGCAACCACCAGGCCTTCCTGGATTAGTAAAGTGGTGATTATGGGTTCACCTTCAAGGTCATGACTTGTCTAGCTCAGGGAAGTTGGCTCTGTTTCCAGTACCAGACATGGCTTCCCTCTTGATAAACATGTCTGAAGTCCAATTAGAGAGCTGTTGGTTACTGCCAAGGCAACCATGCACCCTTAGGGTTAATGTGCCATGCAGGCCAGCAGAATCCCTAACTACAGTCTAAGTATTTGTCCTTATACCCATAGATAGTCTTTGCTCCTTACCACAGGGATAACTTGTCTCAGCAACAGATGGAGACCATTACAGAAAAACACAACCAATCAAAATGCAGAGTTGTGGAATACAGATCCAATAGATTCATCTATAAAGCAACTACTACAACTGCGGCTCAGGGAACATTGCAGAAGAAGGCTCAGTGAGATTGTGTATCCTAGTAACATCAGAAGCTACTTCCATAAAGTCTCACCAACAGGACTGAGCAAACAGGAGCTGGACAAGGACCACAACAATAGACATGTCCCAGTGGAATCGACAAAGCGCAAGGTCTCCTCAGTCCTACAGAAAGAACCACAGGCAACTAAGGGATGCTGAGAACAGGAGAAATAGGCTTCCCCAGGGCAGAGCACACCATTGATTAGCCAGACAGTCAGCCTTGAAAACAGACATGTAAGTAACATACAGACAGAGTAGGTTATATTTAGAAACCAGTGTGTGTGTGTGTGTGTGTGTGTGTGTGTGTGTGTGCGTGTGCGCACATGTGTGCATGCACTTGCTCAAGCAACAATAATCAGAAAAAAAAAAAGAAGCCACGAACCATGAACTTGAAAGAGAGTAAGGAGAGGTTTAAGGGAGGATTTGGAGAGAGGAAAGGGAATGGGGAGATGAAGTAATTATTTTCTAATCTCAAAAATAAAAGAAGTAATATCTTTTTTAAACAGTGCCAAGTCTCATTGACATAGGACCTATGAGTAGTCTCATACAGATAGGAACATGCATTCCTAATTCTAACTCAGCCTGTGGTGCCTGACTCTCGGCCTCTCTCCTGGAAAGCTGTGCTTCCTGGGAATGAGAAAGTTGGCAGCAACCATGGCAAGTGATGCTCACTGACTGGGTTGCAGAGAAGACAAATACTGGAGGGGAGGAGATCACAAAGCCCTATCAAGGAGGCCACGCCTACTGAAGCGAAAGTTTCCATCTCCGGCTCGAGTCTGCAGGTGCAGATCACACACACACACACACACACACACACACACACACACACACACGTATAAGTCACATTCCTCAGATCCTCAGACAACCTGATTTTACTGTGTGTGTGTGTGTGTGTGTGGTGTGTGTGATGTGTGTGTGGTGTGTGTGTGTGTGTGTGTG
>NC_034596.1:241941-251325 GCF_900095145.1 Mus pahari | reverse complement strand
GTGTGTGTGTGTGTGTGTGTGTGTGTTCGCTGGAGTGCATATGCAGCAGTAGCAACACCCTTGTGAGAGTCAGAGGCCAGGATTTGAGAGCTGATTCTCTCCTGTCACCATGCGGCTCCCAGGGATCAAACTTGGGTCCTCAGGCTTGGCAACATGTGCCTTTACCTGCTGAGTAATCTCTCAGACCCCCTCAAAGTAACTTCAAAATTCAAAAAGATTTCTAACATACCTAAAATTCCTGAAACAAAGATATGGATTCTCACCTAGTGCCTAATGCCATACCATACCCTTTTCTCTGTCAAACCTTCATGAGTAACTCTTTATTAAAATAATAAGTTAATAAATTAAATAAATAAATAGCTATCTATTATGGTTGTTAAGTTTTGTCTTTAATTTTGTTTTCAATGCTAATTTTAGGCCAAAAGCTTTCTCTGTGGTGATTTACTAGATTCTCCTGATAATGCCCCGAGGAAAGACATTAGGAGAACCTGGGAGGCATGACTAAGAAATGTTTCCCAGAAATAGTCTGAATTCAAAATCCACTCTGTTGAAAATTCCAGGTTCCGACTTTTGAACTGCTATATTTATTTTTTTACTTGGAGTGGGGTGGAGTGGAGGTTGGGGGTGGATCCAAAATGGAGACCAAAAAACAACACACCCCAAGAACAGAAAAAAATTATATCTTATTGTAAACATGATAATCTTAAAAACCATACAAGTTTTTCCATATTCTGGATTACTAGACAGTACAATTATAATTGAGTCTTGTCACAATATTTAATGTTCTCCCCTTTGAGGGAATTACAGAGGGCTTGCTATACAGCCCTGGCTGAGTGTGTACTTGCTAGGTAGTTCAGGCTAACCCTAAACTCACAGGACTCCCTCTCTCTCAGCCTCCCTTAAACCTAAGGAATGGGATTATATGCACTAACCATCATACTATGTCTGTTTCTTTCTTATTTATTTATCTATATATTCCCCCCAGTGATGGGGATTGAGCCTAGGGCTTCAAGTGTGCGGTGTACCATGAAGCTGTATCCCCAGCTCCTACTTCTCTCTTTTCTATTTGTTGGCAGTTGATTTCTACACAACTGCCACAGCAAATTAAGGGAGTTTAGCAGCAAATAGAGACAAGACATGGGAGAATGGCTTCCTCTCATAAGAAGCTCATAAGAACCTTCCCCTGGCTTGTGGGGCAATGGACTGTGCTCAGACAGCCTGGTCTCCAGTCGAGCTGAGGTCTTTAACCCCAGGGGGACCGGTGGGTGGTAATTTCTACCTACATGGGACAGAAGGATCATGTCCCCTGGACCTCTGGCTCCTGTCGAAGTTAAGGCCCCCACAGCCCCCACAGGAGAGGCCTGTGGCTATCATCAGGTAGACAATGTCCCAAGCTTCTGGCATTCTGGCTAGACTCCGCCCCACAGTTACCTAGCAACAGCAAGATAGCAGCCCACTATAAGAGGGGCTGCTTGGCCTCTCCTCAATCTCTTAAACTTTCACTTTTCTTACTCTCTCTAAGCTTTCACCTTTCTTACTCTCTAGCTTTCTTTCTCTTTCCCTTCCCTCCTTTCTCCACGTGGCCATGGCCGACCTCTCCCTCTTCTTAACCTTTTCTCCTTTTTCTCTGCCTTTCTACAGTAAAGCTCTAAAACCAGAAACTGTCTCTGACCATCAAGGCCCACCATGCTTGAACGATGGAATAGGCTTCCTCGCCGCATCTAATCTCCTGACGCTGCAGCCCTGGACCGGACTAAGGACTGCATGGGAACCACCCAGGGCCGCCTCTGCCTCTCCCCCTGCCCTCTTCCCTTATCTCCGGAGTGCCGCCCAGAAGCCCCTATTCTGTTCTCAGCTCCTCCCCAGTATCCAGCGTGGGATGCCAGAGGCTGAGAACCTAGTACCTGGGGCTGCCGCTTGTCCACCTCCTGCCGTGGGGTCAGTGACTTAACACAGCCAGATGCCCACCCGGGTCCATGTGGAAAGCATCTGGCAGTCCTCCTACGTCTGCCCGCCCAGAGCACTGGAACTCTGGGGGGATGCGGGCTGTCTCCCTTTCCCCTCTTTCCCAAACACCCACAGCCCCGCACTGGCTCACCCCCACCCCACCCCTGACTGGAAGCAGAAACTACAGATTCCACTTTTCTGGATCCAGTTTCACCCCATGTTGACTCATCATTTGGAGAACGAGCTGCTTGGCTAGCAAACTGCCTTAGAGGCCAGTGGGAATTGTTATAAACTATGGCATCCCTGCCCCCTTTCCCTTAGTTACTCTACTTTCCTGATGATACAGAGGATAATTATAAATACCTTCTGGAATCTTTTCCTTTTTCCAATTCATAGAAACTTCGAGAAACAAAACAGAGTTAATCCCATAAGTCAGAGGCAGGCAGGTGGATCTTTGTGAGTTCGAGGCCCGCCTGGTCTACAGAGCAAGTTCAGGACAGCCAGGGCTACACAGAGAAACCCTGTCTTGAAAAACCAAAATAGGGGCTGGCAAGATGGCTCAGAGGGTAAGGGCACTGACTACTCTTCTGAAGGTTCTGAGTTCAAATCCCAGCAACCACATGGTGGCTCACAACCATCTGTAATGAGATCTGATGCCCCCTTTCAGCTACAGTGTACTTGTGTATAATAATAAATCTAAAAAGAAAAAGAAGGGGGAAGGAAAGAAAGAAGAAAGGAAAAGAAAGAGAAAGAAAGAAAAGAACTGAAACAAGACAAAAGAGAGCTCTGTCAGTCCTTCCGCATGAGCAACAACTGTTAGGGAAAAGGGAAATGGGTGTGGCCCACCATTAGAAAAAAAATGCAAGAGGGTGTGGACTGGTGAGAAGGCTCAGTGGTTAAGAGCGCTGACTGCTCTTCCAGAGGTCCTGATCTGGTGTGTCTGAAGACAGAGACAGTGTACTTACATATAATAAATAAATATTTTTAAGCCAGGCCTGGTGGCGCAGGCCTTTAATCCCAGAACTTGGGAGGCAGAGGCAGGCGGATTTCTGAGTTCGAGGCCAGCCTGGTCTACCAAGTGAGTTACAGGATAGCCAGGGCTATACAGAGAAACCCTGTCTCGTAAAACCAAAAAAAAAAAAAAAAAAAATTTTAAAAAATGAAAGAAAACAAACTAAGGGGGGAAGTAAGGTGTGTGTGTGGTGTGGAACAAAAGGGCGTTATCAGGATAAAATGAGTGTATATTTTGACAAAAGTCTTCATTCATCAAAGAGATGCAAGAATTGCAACCTTCCCCCCTACCCCCGGTGTTGGGGATCAACCCCAGAGCCTTACACACATTGAGCAAGCACAATTCCCCTGAACTAGAACCCCAGCCATACTCCAGGCTCATATGCATTTAACATTAGATAGTGTATCATCTAGATTTGATGCACTTTTACTTCTGCTTCAAACTGGACAATGCGTGGCTAAAAGGCTAAGTTCTCAAGGAAGACTGGGAGTTCTGCCCCATTCTTGTAATCCAGTACTCAGGAGACTAAAACAGGACGGCATGTGTTGAAGGTCAACCAGGGCTATAGATTCACTTCCAGGATAGCTTGGACTACAGGATAGCCTGGGCTACATAATAAAACCCTACCTCAAACTGGATAGAAACAAAAAACAAGAGGGCAGGCTGGAGCGTTGGCTCAGTGGTAAAAAGCTCTAGCTGCTCTTCCAAAGGACCCAAGTTCAATTCCCAGCACCCAAATGGCAGCTCACAACTTTCTAACTCCCATTTTAGAATCCCAGTCTTCACATAGATATTCATGCAGGCAAAACACCAAGATACATTAAAAAAAAAAAAAAAAAGGTAAAATGGAAAAAACAAACGAACAAACACGGAAGCTACAGAAATGAATAAAGAATGAACTGTTCTTTCAGAGGACCGGGCTCAATCCCCATGCCAGGTGGCTCACAAATCAGGAGGAGGCAGGTGTTAAGAAAAATCACGTAGGAGAAGCCTTTGAAATGGCTCTTAAAGGATAATTGAGAAATGACCAGACAGACAGGGCAGAAGGGAGAGGACCAAGGAAAGGGGCACACCAGACAGGGGAAGCATCCCACACTAAAGCCAGTGGTGCAGACATGAAGCCGGTACAGAGCTCTAACTATACTGAGAAAGGAAAATGGTAGCAATGGTTTCTTATGCACAAGCCCTAGAAGCCATGATCCTAGGAAGAGCTAGAGGTCGTTCCCCTTCCATACAGAGCATCATCACAATAGAATGGGAGAGGGGTGGTGGGCAAGAGTGACAAAAGCCTAATAAACAGTTCCTTCTCCCCTGCAGATCCTGCATGACAGGAATGTTGTGCTCTATGTCATTTACTCTGGTGAGGTCATTTTCGTCTCAGACGATTGCACATTCCGGACAATCACATGACTAATACCTTTTGGCTGTCAGCAGGAGGTCTGCATAGCAAGAGAAACTAGCTCAGCTCCTCAGGTGCTAGCAAGCTGCCTCCATCCATCCCTCGTTCATTTCATTACAATCTCACTTGGCCCACGTGACAGGGAAGGAGGAAGACACCATCCCCTGCTAGTGCTCTGATCTAATGTGTTGGCTTGCAGTTGGCAGAGGAAGAAGAAGATCCAGTTTGACAAAAGAAATGATGAACAGTTACACAATGGGGTTCTGAGCTGGAACGTCTTTCGTATATTGCCGGTTTCTAGTGTGACGGGTAATTCACGTGATTATGAGCAAACACCTTAGAGAGTAGCGGAGAAGTCAAGAAACTGAGCGCTTTGGAAAGGACTGCCTTTCTTTATTTTAAATCCTTTCAGACAAAATTGCAGGTATGTTGTGTCTTAAATTTTTTTCCGACCTAAACAGTTGTCCAGTTGTCTAACAGGAAGTGAGAGTTGACAGCTGTCTAATCAGTTTTTATTTGGGCAACAACAACTGAAAACAGAGATGGGAAGACGAATAGGGTAGGTAGTAACAGAGAAATTGTCCCTCAAAACAGCCTCTTTTAACTGGCCATGATGACAAGAAGCAGAGGCAGGCAGAGCCTCAAATCAAGGCCAGTCTGATTTACATAGGGAGTTCCAAGTCAGCCAGAGCTATATAGTGACAAACTGAGCCCATTTCTTCTGGGCAGGCCTGGTCGTTACTGGTCCCTGGCTCCTGGCTTCCTCTCCAGCTACAGGTTTGATTCTCTGTCCTGAAAGGTACCTGGTTATCTTTTGTGAGCCTTTCTTCCTTGTTTGTTCTTTAACTTCTGTTTGTGTGTGTGTGTGTGGGGGGGTGCTTTTCAAGACAGGATTTCTCTGTGTAGCCCTTTCTGTCCTTGAACTCACCGTAGACCAGGCTGGCCTCAAACCTCAGAGACCTGCCTGCCTCTGCCTCCCAAGTGCTGGGGTTAAAAGTGTGATCTTCCGATCTTCCACTGCCTGCCTTTCTTGCCCAACACAGAAAGGCAGAGATTATGCAACCCAAGGTTTCTCACAGAGCTGCTTCAGCGGAACAATGCAACCTGCCTTGTGCTAGATGCTGAGAACCATCTGGAAAGCAGCCCAGCTGTGCCTGGGAGCCATCAAGGAATCTCACGTGAGCTGAGAGCTGAATAGTGGCAGGGAGGGATCCCAGGTGAAAGCAGCTGCTACAGTGCTGAGCAGATGAGGCCACCCCAGCTTCGGGAGAGTGGCCCACACTTCCAGGAGCGGGGAGGATATGGCTGGATGTTAAGGAGAAATCCAGCAGTGTAAATTAGAAGAGATGCAAAGTGGAAACTAGGAAATAAGAGAAATAAACTGGAGGTGAGAGGCTTTTTTCCGGCCATCTAAGAGGGCGCTCAGGAGGCAGAGGCAGGAGAATCTCTGAGTTCAAGGCTGGCCTGTTCATAGGCCCATACTTAGAGAAATCCTGTCTCAACAAACCAAACCAAAAACATGTCTGTGTTTGGCCAGTGAGACGACTCAGCAGGTCATAGCACTTACCTTCAAGCGTGACAGTCTGAGTTTGGTCCCCAAAACAGCTTGGTAGAAGGAAATAACCAACTTCTGAAAACAGTCCTCTGACCTCCACTGGTGCACTGTGACACACACACACACACACACACACACACACACACACACACACACGTGAATAAATACACACTAAAAACATATGTTTGCCTTCATGCTTGAAGCACTAGGTTCAGTCCTCGGTATCATATAAAAACAGACATGCCTGTGACTACCCTATTCAAGAAGTAGAGGCGTGAATATGAGAAGTTCAAGACTGTCTTTGGGAGCATAGTGAATGTGAAACCAGCCTGGGCTGCTTGAGACTCTGGGGAAGCTATTTGGAAAGATAAAGGAGACTGTGAGAGAGGCCAGATAAGAGATGGTGTTAGAGGACAGTATGATTAAAACACATAGCATGTGAGCGTGCAAATGTCATAATGAAACCCATTCACTACAGTTTAATATAACCGGTCTGTCTTACTGTTACTTGTCAGTGCTTACTTCTTAGAACTCAGGTCATCAGGCCTCACAACAAGGGTCTTGAGTGGCTAAGTCTTCTGATGACCCTAATTATTTTTAACCCATGAGTTCTGTCAACTGAACACAAAATTACAGTTAAAAATAACTGTTGTAACAATGTTATTTTTACAATTAAAAAATTTACAGTTAACAAAAACAATTAGTGATTTGCTAACAGAGCAAATAAGTGTGGTGGAATACACAAATAAATGATGGAATTTATTTACTTATTTTTATGTTTTTTGTCACTCACACAAAATGTAACTAGCTCCTCTGAACATCTGTTAAGAACTCAAACTCAATCACCTTTGCTACCTTACATGTGTTCATCATACAAACACCTTTATATCATATAAACATCATATAGATACCTTTTGTGATGGTTTGTATATGCTCAGCCCAGGAAGTGGCACTATTAGAAGGTATGGCCCTGTTGGAGCAGGTGTGTCACTGTGGGTGTAAGCTTTAAGACCCTCACCCTAGCTGCCTGGAAGTCAGTCTTCTGGTAGCAGCCTTCAGATGAAGATGTAGAACTCTCAGCTCCTCCTGCACCACGCCTGCCTGGATGCTGCTATGCTTCCTGCTTTGATGATAATGGACTGAACCTCTGAACCTCTGCAGGCCAGATCCAATTAAATGTCCTTGTAAGAGTTGCCTTGGTCATGATGTCTGTTCACAGCAGTAGAACCCTAAGAAACCTTTATATCACATAAACATCATATAGGCAGCTTTACTCATGTTTGTGGAGAACACCATTGATTTGTTAATGCTAAAGAGCATAGGGAATTTCACTGAACATTTTGTGTTTGATTTCTACCTCCTAAATTCATAAATGTGGATGGACACACAAGTCATATTACATTCTTGTTCTGCCTGTGCTAGAATGCAGCCTTCCTTCCTGGGGAGCCCCTGGTTGGGAAGCTAGCTAATCAAAGGGATGTGTTGCATTTTCAGTCAATACCCAAAGACAACTCTGCCTTTACTACCAAAACTAGAGTTAAAATTCTAGGTTTTTTTTTTGTATAGTCACACTTCTCTGAGTACCCTTAAAATGTAAAGCCAGGGGCTAGGGCGATATCTCAGTCAGGAAAGTACTTGTGGGTTAAGCATGAGGACTTGAGTTTGATCTCATGAAAGCCATTTTAAAACAAGCAAGCCATGGTTGTTCATGCCTATAATCCCAGTGCTTAGGAGAAAGAGACAGGGAGATTCCTGGAACTTACTGCCTGCCCAGTCTAGCTGAACTGGTAACTTCCAGATTCAGTAAAATACCATGTCTCAAAAAACAGAATTGAAAGCAACTGAAGAAGATACAAGATGTTGATATCTGGCCTCACACACAGGTATCACATGTGTACTTGGACTGAATGAGCAAATCAGAGGTGGGAACTGGGAGAGAAGTATGGGGGCAGGATGGAGGGGGATGGACAGTTTGCACCCAGGTTCTGCACAAGTTTCCACAGTACATACACAGTAGTGTCCAGTACATACACTTTTCAGTGGGTGCCAAGGAGGCCACCCACAGCCTCCCTCACTTGGGTCCACAGAAGACTTGACAAGTGGTAACGGTACTCCTTAGGCCAACTCTGGGACCCTCAGCTAGGCAGGAGCGTCACAGACCTCCAGGGCACAAGAACCTGGAAGATTAGGCGGGCCCCCAAAGTCTCCCAGAGTATCACATCTTTGGACCTATGCTCCTGACTATAAACTAGTTCAGACTACCTCATACGGGCAGGTGAAACTCCAGAAGGGCCTTCTCCTCCTCGAGGTGGCAGCTGTATGTAGCCTGGGAACTGAGTTCAAATCACTAGTAGTCCCCTTGGCTCTGTACCCAGCCCAGGATACAACCTGCACTGCCATGCATGTGGCTCTGGCCTAACCTGGGGCCATCACACTGGGGCAGGACAGGTAGCCTAAGTTCTAACGGTGGTGCATCAGAGCAGAGAGTATGATACTTCATTCCTTACAGGTCCTAGGTTCCCTGACGTACCCTCAACCTTCAACCTATTTGACATGTGGACCCCAGAAAGCCCCTTCCACACCAAAGGGAAGGGTTTAGAGTTTTGTTTTGGAAAAAGGGAGTATACACATCGATAACAACTTGTTTTAAATTGCTAATCTAGACTGGCCACCTCCTAGTCTCTGGAAGCCATGGTGGGAGGGTCAGGATGGGGGTGCATAGGCTCAGCAAAGACTTCAGCAATTGCTGCCTCCTGTCTACTATCTCAGAGAGAGTCAGCACAGTTTTCCTTGACCTGGGCCCACCCCAGGCAACTTAACTCTCCAGGATTATGTAGACTTATCCAGGGTCTTGGTTGGAGATCTTCCTGGTGTATCTCAGATGGGGCTTTTATTAAACCCTTCACATGACCACGCAGATATACAACATAGATGTTTCAATATCCATGTTAGAGAACTTTGCTAACTACACACACCATTGTAATCTACAGTCTGAGAAACAACCATTACATTCCTGCAGTTTCATCACTAAGTTTAGAAGTGAATGTTTTCAGAATATGAAATTAAACCATAAAGGTCAAAGGACAATGAATACTGTGTCATTTGTGGTTAATTATACTAGTTCTAAAGAAAAAAAAAACTATCATTCCTCAATATCACAGCTGTGTGTGTGGTAATTTCACTTTGAAATGTCACAGCGTTGCCTGATTTAAAAAGGAAAGTACAAAAGAACACAAGAATATTTGTGTAATTCTGAAAGAAAATATTTCTTAAGAGAATATGACATTTAATTCTTTGTGGCTTCTTTTGTCCTCTAGATTGTTATAAATAACACAACTCTCTGAGCTATGGAAATTAAAGGTTCATGGTAATTTTTCTTCTTCTTCTTCTTCTTCTTCTTCTTCTTCTTCTTCTTCTTCTTCTTCTTCTTCTTCTTCTTCTTCTTCTTCTTCTTCTTCTTCTTCTTCTCCT
>NC_034596.1:239988-241930 GCF_900095145.1 Mus pahari | reverse complement strand
CTTCTTCTTCTTCTTCTTCTTCTTCTTCTTCTTCTTCTTCTTCTTCTTCTTCTTCTTCTTCTTCTTCTTCTTCTTCTTCTTCTTCTCCTTGTCTTCTCAGAGAAAAAAGCCAAACTATTTAGAAGACTGTGAACCAAAGTAACCATAAGGTAGCTAGAATTACACTCCATCTTTTTCCTGGATGAGGTCATTCATACTTTTAACTTCAAACAAGAGGATGTTTTTATCTACCCATGATAGTCCAGACTTCAAAAGTAAAATATTTCTGAAATACTCAAATGAAAGTCCTTTGTCTACCTAATTTTTACTTCTGTAATTAAATAGGGGAGCTCAATTGAAAGTGAATCCATCCTAACACTCTGTTCAGACAAACAAAGCGTTGTTGCTGGTAGTCACAATGGAAGCGGTATTCTACAACTGTCTAGCTAAGACTGACTTGTGATGGGTGGGTACTTGAGGAATCACCTTTACAAAAAGAAGGCAAGCTTGCTCTTGCTTTCTGCATGATTTTGCCCACCATGCCCTGGAAGGGCTGAGAAGGAGTGCTCATTCAACAAGGGAAGCCATTACCCCAGGATTTAGATTCCTGCTCCTGCTTGATATAGCAACAACATTGAACGGTTACTATCAGACTCTGTACTGGGTTAGGAGATAAAGCTTAAAGAATATGGCCTTTAACAAACCATAGCAGTATGTGCTTATAATTCTAGCATTCTGAAGCCAAGGCAGGAAAATCATGAGTTCAAGGCCAGCCAGGACTATATAATGAGACCCAATGAGGAAGAGAGGGCAGGAGGCAAGGATGGAGAAGGAAGGAAGGCAGAAGTGTAACAGAACATCCTTATCAGTACAGCATTTGATGGGTCATGGAGGCAAGAGGCTCTAGACAATTCTAATCCATATAATGAATTCAAGGCTATTTGAGATCCACAGACAGACAGACCGACAGACAGACAGACAGACAGAGGAGGAAAGGAAAAGGAGAGGGAGGAGACTGAGATTGATTATTTTGATAGTCAAGGAGACTAGTAGATGAAATTCAGATGTATAAGTATCCCTCCATCTGTGCACTGTGCTACTCTAGGGACATAACAAGATACTACAGATCTTGTCTGCCCCACAAGATTTTAAGTTTAGTGCAGAAAGTTAGTTACTTCATGACTTGGTTGGGGTTTCTATTGCTGTGGTAAAACACCATCATCAAAAAGCAAGTTGGGGATAAAAGGGTTTATTTGGCTTACACTTCCGAGTTTAGGTAGTCCCTCACTGGTGGAAGCCAAAAGAAACAGAGTAGGGTCCAGGAGGCAGGAGCTGACGCAGAGACCATGGAGGGATGCTGCTTACTGACTTGCTCCTCATGGTTTGTTCAGCCTGTTTTCTTATAGAACCCAGTACCATCAGCCCAGGGCTGGGCCCTCCCTTTTAATCACTAACTAAGAAAATGCCCTACAGAATTGATTACAGCCTAAGCATTTTCTTAATTGAGGTTCCCCTCTCTCAGGTGACTTGCTTGTGCCAATTTGACGTAAGACTACCCAGCACACTTCATTGGATGCATTTCTAAAGAGACAAAGGCATGTTTCGAGTAGTATGGTCAGAGAGTGCACAGTCAGTTTCTCTAGGGTCTATCAAAACCCTAAACTGTTTCCAGTTCTAGTGGGGATTCTTGGTTAACACTGTATCATCTCAGATACGGTGTTCATCAGCAAGACTGCGTGAAATATAATACTCGTACTGCATAGATGACATGATGAGTCTGGTCTTTTCCAGGCACGTCTCTGTTTTTCTGGTACTATCAACCTACTTAAAGTTTCACATTTGAGCCAGGTGGTAGCTTTTATGAATTAGCATTATTAAGCAATATTAATATATATGATTTGAGCGGATAAACCAAACAGCAGACCACGCCAAGGTGATTCCACGTGAGAGGTTTATTAAGCAG
>NC_034596.1:229917-239977 GCF_900095145.1 Mus pahari | reverse complement strand
GAAGAGAGGAGGAGAAGAGGAAGAGGAGGGGGTGATCTCCTAATTTATATGGAGAATGACATCACACCAATGAGGGTGGGGACTGAGCCAGGTGAGTTGTGGGATTGAGGGTCGTTGTCCTGGCAACGCAGGTCTAGTGTCACATGGTTGGGCCAGGCCTTGCAGTATCCTGGTGCTAACAGTAGCTCACACCTTGAACCCCAGCACTAGAAAGGCAGAGGCAGGCAGATCTCAGGAAACTCAATGCCAGCCTGGTCTACAAAGTGAATCCCAGACCAGCCAGAGCTCCACATGAGACCCTGTCTCAAAGCAAACAAACAAAAACAAATGTCCACAGTTACATTTTATTACTAGGAAAGGTGAAGTCATGTGTTTGCCTTCAGTCTGTCCTCATTTGGTGAAGAATGGCTTTATCATCTGCCATGTTGTCTGCCCCAGATTTAAGTTCTGAAAGACATTTTGATCCTTTTGAAATGAACTCGTTCAGACTGAGATGAATTCCTCTGGAGAGGCCTTAGCATGGTTTCAACTTCCATCTTCTTCAACTGTAGGTTTCACCCTATCACTGAAAGAGGGAGGGCTACAAAACATTGGCAACAATAGAAGGTTTTCCAAATGCACAGTGACCAAAATTGGTGTTTATGGTGATACTCTCCTGTGGGCCATCACATGACTTCACTGCAGTCTTGGTTCTAAACATTCAACACATGTACTTTGCATTACACATAGTGTCAGCCTATGAAACTGCTGTGGACTAGCCTCAGTCAGCCCCTCCACAGGAGAAATTAGGGTCCTGATACAGGTGGGTAGGATTCAGCAAAAAGTGACAAACAAATATGGACACAAGGGAGTGTTGTATCTGAATGTCATTTTGTCAAAGTTAGCATCAGATTTATATATTACAGAAGAAAACAAAGAAGTAGGGTGTCACAGCAGGCAAGGTACATTGAAGTTATCTGACACAAAACAGAGGAATGCCTTCAAAGGATTGGCAGTAACCAGGCAATGTTTACAGTAAAGATAAAAACAGCCCTGCCTTGAGTCAGCTAATGACAGGGGTCAGGGGAGTCAGCTAATGACAGGGGTCAGGGGAGTCAGCTAATGACAGGGGTCAGGGGAGTCAGCTAATGACAGGGGTCAGGTGAGGATTTCTCACCCTAGTCACAATTTATGCTATTCCTCTGAGCCTTGTGAAAGCTTGCACCAGGGGGTTCTGCTCTAGCAGACCTTTTCATGAATAATGCAATACTGTAGTTCTTCCTTAAACCACAACCCTCCTCTTTCCTAGGCCATGGTAAATTCTTGCATATGGGAGTAACTTGGCTGCTCTTTTAAGTATCTGTAGGGAATCTCCATTTGTCAGAAGAACTCACCAACTTTCTTCTACTATGCAATGTAGTCTGCCATACCTGACTACAGTGAAGATTCTAAGTATACTTTGCTAAGCTTTCCCTGAGATTTCTAACTCCTGTCTGGCAAACTGAGATGCCTGATTGCTGTCAGCACTGAGGCATTTTGTCTGAATGAGTAACATTCTTACAAAATTTCAAGCCCAGGGTCAGCTCAAGGACTGCCTAGGACCTTGGTGGAAGCCAGGGAGTAAAGCTCAACCTGATTTAGGTATTTGTAAAATCATTTCTTGGAGGCACCGATAATAAAGCAATACTGAAAGAAAGCACACAGATCCATACACTGACTAATGCAGGGACAAGCTTAGAGCATTCTTGCTATGGGAATGCCAAGATTCCAGGAGGCTAAGTTTCCATGAAACTCTTTTGTCTCGAGACTGCGTCCAAGCCTTTAGGACTTCACTGGAGTGGGTGTGGCATGAAACACCAAAGCATGCTGCCTGAATCGCCTCAGCTTTGGCTCCAGACTATTGTAAGTTAAGAATTACAGTGATTTGACTATAAAGGCAGTGAGAAATGGCTTAATATTGAAAACAAAAACAATATTTTCCTACCATCATTCTTCAGTAGTCTAAGTATTAAATTATATCATAATAAATATACACTTATATAACATATAGGAAATTATATAAAAGTATTGCATTATATTATCATATTATGTTTGATTTTCAAATTTTCTGTTTAGGTTGCTATCATGTGTTTTTTTGTTTTTTGTTTTTTGTTTTTTTTTTAATTACTAACTTAATTTGGCTTGGTATCAGGATAAAATTTCCAACCATTTCTAGAGTGGCCTACAGACATATGTAGCATTCTGTGCCATGTCCTAAGTGGCATTCTCACCAGTGGCTATTATAAAAATCAAAATATCAGTCAACTCTGAGAAGTACTGAAGATGCTCTGTGGTCACCAATAGCAAATATTCAATCAAAGTTTAATTATCTGTGTAAATATAAACAAGAAGGGCCAGCAAGGTGGTTCATGGGCACAGGTGCTTACTGATAAGCCCGATCAACTGAGCTCCATCCCCAGGGCCCACATGGTGGAAGGAGAGAACTGATTCCTAAAACTTGATCTCTGACCTCCACAAGTTCATTGTGGCACATATGTAATGTGCCCACCCCCATAAATAAAATAAATATTTTAATATTTGTGTAATATATTGTATAGATGCATAATTATTTATATTACATAAATAATTTTACATAAGTATATATTTATTTTTATATAACTATATGTAATATATTATATATTATGTAAAAACATAAAACAAGAATGTCAATATCATTATACAAAAACTGGTATGCAAATTAGCTTTAATTGTCAATAAGTGGTAAAAAATATGTGTATACCAAAGAATTGTTTTAGAACAAATTTGTTTGTAATTTACCATCAGTAAATGTTTGCTTGCACAACTATTTTAAGATACCTATGTGCTGGCTACTTTTTGTCAACTTGACATACCCTAGAGTCATTTGAGGAACTGCCTCCATTACGTGGGACTGTGGGTGTGTCTGTGGATGTGACATTTTTCTTGATTAATCATTGGCACGGGAGGACCCTCCCACTGTGTGTAGTGCCTCTACTGGGCAGGTAGTACCAGACTGTATAAGAAAGCAGGCTGAGAAAATCAAGGCGAGCAAGCCAGTGAGCAGCACTCCTCCATGGCCTTCGCTTCAGGATGCTTCCAGGTCCATGCCTGGAGCTCTGGCCTTGGCTTCCTTCCCTCTGTGATGGACTGGAACCTCTAAGTCAAATGTGTTCTTTCCCGTCCCAAGTTGCATTTGGTCAGTATTTTATCATAGCAACAGAAACTGTACTAGATCAGCCCATATATCCCAAGGCATGTAAAAGTTTCTAGGGTGAAAAAAAAAATCATGAGCAGAAAAAGTTGAAGAAGCCCTGCTTTGGCCAGCCGTTTACAGGCAAAGATGGTGAGCCCCGAGTGGATTCTCCTGGCGTCCAGCCAGGCTCCAGGTCGCTGATTCAGGAACCATCCCCTTCTCTATAGCTCTTCTGTGGGCCACTTCTAAATCAGTGGGCCACCCTCCAGAACCATTGTAACTACTTGGAAAAGTTCTGTTTTGTTTGAAGAGGTTTCAAGAAGACCCCCAATCAAAATGAAAAGCAATCTAGATTGGTAAATTGCAACTTCAGACAAGGAGAGCTAAAGGCTTTCTCAGCCTCACAATGCTCTCTCTGTATGATCCTTGTCCACTGCTCATAGGACAATCACTTTGGCAATAAGTAACAACAGGAGGCTTGGTCACCAGCTGCCCCGCCCTGCCCTGCCCAGTTCATCTTTTGGTCAATGACATCTATCTCTTATCTACACATTCTGAGTTTCTGTCAGTATACCTGAAGGTGTTTATAGGAATAAACAAATATACTTAAATCATCTATTTACCTTCACCACTACCAAAAAAGAAAGAAAGAAAGAAAGAAAGAAAGAAAGAAAGAAAGAAAGAAAGAAAGAAAGAAAGAGAAAAGAAAAGGGCTTTGAACCATGAGTGGTGGCCTACGCCTTTAATCCCAGCAGTTGGGAGGCAGAGGCAGGCAGATTTCTGAGTTCGAGGCCAGCCTCGTCTACAAAGTGAGTTCCAGGACAGCCAGGGCTATACAGAGAAACCCTGTATCGAAAAACCAAAAAAAAAAAAAGAAAGAAAGAAAAAGAAAAAGAAAGGCTTTGAAGGTCTTTTTTCCCTTTCTTCAGAAAGTCTTGTTTCCCACCCCCAACCCCCACCCATGAAAGAAATGATGCAAGCCAATTGTTGCTTGATCTGGAAGATCTGGTTTCCATGCATGCACACACTGGGGTGCAAGTCAGGTTATTATACAAACTGCTGGGCATTTGCCTTTGTCAGGATGAGTGTAGAAAGCTGCCCTTTGCAGAGCCAGGCTGTTACATGCCACAGAGAAGTGTGTTGCTAGAGCTGTCTTGGGGATGCCAATAGCCAGAGCTAAAGTAGTTCTGGTTCAGGGGCGCTTTCTTATGAGCTTTGTTTTGTGAGTATTCAGTAGGACAGAAGCTCCAGTCTAGCATCTTAAACCTGTTTGTCCCCTTGGCTGGCCCCCACCCACCCTGCCAGCACACAGCATTCACACCCCCAGCTTCTTCAGAGTTTCCTACTCAATTTGCTCCTCACTGTGAGACCATCTGTCCTCACAGACACACAAAGGTACTCAGCGTGGGCCTGGATGGGAATAGGCAGCTTATAAACTCATTATCTGGGGGAGTTTCTGCAGAGATGGCTCAGTGGTTAAGACCACTGGCTGTTCTTTCAAAGGACCTGGGTTCAATTCCCAGCAACCACAGGGCAGCTCACAACTCTCTATAATCTCAGTTCTAGGAGACCTGACACCCTCACAGAGACATACATGCAGGCCAAACACCAATGCACCTACACACATACACGCGCGCACACACACACACACACACACACACACACACACACACACACACACACAAAGCCCTTTGCCCTTCAGGAGAGAAAGAGTTGGATGTCGCTAATGTCTCAGGCCAGAGACATTTTCTTTTGTTCTCTGCTTTTCTTTCTCCTTTCCCTACATTAGGAGAGTCTGAACAGGGAAAATATAATATAATAAAAGATTTTTGAGTCAGCTGAGCATAGTGGCACACACCTTCAATCCCACCTTTGGAGTCCGGGGGTTGGGAAGGAGGCAGGCAGATTTCTGAGTCCAAGGCCAGCCTGATCTACAGGGTGAGTTTCAGGACAGTCAAGGGCTACACAGAGAGACCTTGTCTCAGGAACAAAAACAAAAATAGATAAGATTATATATATGTGTGTGTGCGTGTGTGCGTGTTGGGTTGGAGATGTTGTTCAATTGGTAAAGACCTTATGCATGTAGCATACTTGAGGCCCTGGGTTTGATCCCCAGCTCCTCTTAAACCAGACTTGGACTCTGCTGTGCAGAGTGTGCTAGAAAGTGATTAGGTGACATCATCAGTGACAGCCTCTCTGAAGGGTAGCATTTTAGATGAAACTTTAATGACAAGAGAAGCACCAATCCAAAAAAAAAACAAACAAAAACAAAAACAAAAAACAAAAAAGGAGGTGGGATCGCAGGAAGATGAGGATGGAGAACAGGTCAGGGCCGGCAAAGGTCAGGACAGAGCTCAGCAGTAGTGGCAGTCTAGGGAAGGACAGGGAGGAAATGGAGACCAAGAAGAACAGGCTTCCATTAAGAGGCTGTAAAATATGTGCGTGGCAAACACAGCCCATGATTTCCTCATTTAGAGACATAGCCATTGTGATTGCTTTATGCTGCCTTGTTTTATTTACCCTGTTTTAAAAATGTATAATAAGGAAGGAGGGGTGTACCAGATGGGCTGTTTCAGCCTTCATGACATTGGCCCTGGCCAAGTTCACTGTGTATCTTTTCCAAATTTACTAGGCTATGACTCAAGCCAACCATGACAAATGGCATTCGAAAAAGCAAAAGGGCAGAGTTGTTTAAACTGTATGGACATTGGCCTCAGTGTCTCAGAGGTCACAGGTGTTGAAAAGCAGAGGGTAAAAAGGCAGGACCCAGAGGAGTGACTCTAGCTGAACAGTTCTAGTAAACTGAATAAGCTTTCCACTCTGGAAGGACAGAAGCATCAGGAGTCTGAATTCTACATATTTCTTCCCATTTGGTGCATGGACAAATTAAGAGAAAGATAGACGGCCTTAAAATATGTGTGTCGGGTTGAGGCATGTGACTCAGCAGTTAGAAAGTTGAGGCAGGAGCACAGCCAGGAGTTCAAGGACGAGAGAGAGAGAGAGAGAGAGAGAGAGAGAGAGAGAGAGAGAGAGAGAGAGAGAGAGTAGAAGAAAGAAAAGGGGGAGCTAAGCAGAGAGTTCTAGGTGTAACTTTGCTGAGCAAATATGAGAACTTGAGTTCAATGTAAAAAAGCAAGGTATGGTGGTACAAATGGGTCAAGGATGACTACTGAGGTTTGCTGACAAGCCATCCTGACCAAATCGGTGAGCCCCAGGCCTCATTAAGTAACCCTGTCTCAACATACAAGGTGGCTGGCTCCTGAGGAACAACACTCAAAGTTAACCTCTGGCCTACACACACACACACACACACACACACACACACACACACACACTCGTATGCACACACACACACACGCACACTCACATGCACACACACACACACATGCACACACATACACACACACATAGTGCACAGGCACACTCACACACATACGCCCATAACACATTTTTCTTCTAAATTATGTTGGTCTGAGGTCAAGAGTTTGTAATTCCATTGCTCTTGGCTCACCTAAGAAAGCTGGCAATGAAAAGACAATTAGCATTAATCAGAATTATAATGGGCTGACTAATAAGTACAATATCACTTCTTCATTATTTATATCTGTTGGTCAGCACAGGCTCTTCCTGGTAGGATTCGTGGTTGTGGGAGGTCCTGGGGATTGAATCCAGGACTTAGTACAGAGCAGAGAAGCACTCTACCACAGAGCTACTTCTCAATCCTTAATTTTATTTTCTATTTCTAGACGAATCACAAGTGGGCTGGCCTCAAATTCAACAATCCTCCTGCATCAGCCTCCAGAACTGGAATTACAAGCAGGCACTACTGTTGTCAGCTAGATCAATATAGTTAGGAAACCAAATTAAGGCCAGTAAAGGGTCATAATCCCTGTACTACTAATACCTAAGAGGCTAATGAAGAAGGCTAGCCAGTTAAAGGCCAGCCTGGGTTACATAGCCAGAACCTGTCTCCAAAAAAAGGGTGGGAGATGGGGGAAAGCTAGGGGTAGGGGTGTGAAGGAGAAAAAGAGGAAGCGATTTCCCATCAAGAAGTTGAAATTTTAGATATTCTGCTATACTCTTAGATTGGTGCCCAGCTTGATGGTCATCAGAGAGGCTTCATCCAGCAGCGATAGAAACAGATGCAGAGACCATAGACAAACATTAGGCAGAGCTTGAGGAATCCTGTGGAAGAGTGGGAGGAAAGATTGTAGGAGCCAGAGGGGTCAAGGACACCACAAGGAAAACACAGAATCAACCTGAGCTTATAGGAGGCTGAACCACCAATCAGGGAACCTGCGTTGGACTGACCCAGGCCCTCTGCATATATGTTACAGTCGTGTAGCTTGGTCTTTGTGTGGGACTCCTGACAGTGGGAGCAGGCTCTGACTCTTCTGTTGGCTTTGGGACCCTTTTCCTCATACTGGGTACCTCGTCCAGCCTTAATATGAAGGGAGGTATCTACTCTTAGTGCAACTTTGTATGCCATGTTTGGTTGATATCAATGGGAGGCCTGCCCTTTTCTGAAGAGAAATAAAGAAGGAGTGGATGGGGGAGGGGAGGGGAGCAGAGGAGAGGTAGCAGGGAAGGACAGGGAGGAGAGGAGAGGGGAAATTTCAGTAGGGATATCATCAACCATCATCATCATCAAGCTGAATAAAGTTGGTGTTACAGAGCATTTTCATTAAGCAATAGAAGGCTGATGCATCCTTTGATCATCATAGAAACCATTGGCAGACATGTTCTGGGGAGATGGAAAGAACCATTTATTCACCCTCACATAGACCAAAGACAAGATTCCATCCAAATCAAGAACTCTGGAGTTGCTGGGCGTGGTGGCGCACGCCTTTAATCCCAGCACTCGGGAGGCAGAGGCAGGCAGATTTCTGAGTTCGAGGCCAGCCTGGTCTACAAAGTGAGTTCCAGGACAGCCAGGGCTATACAGAGAAACCCTGTCTCGAAAAAACAAAACAAAAAAACAAAAAACAAAACAAAACAAACAAAAAAAAACCTCTGGAGTTTATCGGGGTTACTTAATAGGCACACAGATTATTTAAAGGTAACTACAAGGCAGGAAGCTTCTGGGCGACTTGCAGTCAGTCACAGCACTGAAGATTCCTCTACAAACTTCTTTAAACCTGTTTGCCTGTAAACAGAAATACAATGGGTTCTATCTTTGAAGATTATTTCCGGGATAAATGATATATGAGCTATCAGTATAGCACATGCTCACAGCTGTTGCTATTACCTCTTTTGGTGTCATTTTTCATGTCCTTATTCCATGACCACAATTCTGTTCTCTCAGATTTGAGCTTCTCAAAATCAAACACGACCAAGTTCATTAGTTACAGCATCAAGAGATCACACTCCTGGCAGACTCATAGTACCATCTCTCAAATTGCTTTTTATTAATATGTCAGCACTATGATCCTTAAGGTTTAAAAGATGGCATATGAACCTTAAGCCATTTTTCAACCATGCTTCTAGTAGCAGCCAGAGTTTGACTTAAAATTCTCTCACCTTTAACCTCAAAGTCTGACATATTTTTGCCCTGTCTTGGAAGATAAGTTGCAGCCTATTTCTGAGCTGAAAGTTCCGTGTGTGTGTGTGTATGTGTGTGTGTGTGTGTGTGTGTGTGTTTACATGTGTCTGTGTGTACCTGTGGAAATCAAAAGTCAACCTCAAGTGTTGTTCTTCAGATTCCAATAACCTCGTTGTTATTTGGTTTTTGTTGTTTTTGTTGTTGTTTTGTTTCTGTTTTTGTTTTGAGACAGGATCTCACTATATAGCTCTCCCTGGCCTAGATCTTGCTATGTAGGCTGGACGAGCCTTGAACTTATGGAGAGCTGCCTGCTTCTGCTTCCTAGTGCTGGGACTTTATAAAGGAATGCATCACTGTACCTGTCCTGCCTTGTTTTGGGAGACAAGTTTCTCACTGGCCTGGAACTCATCACATAAGTAAGGCTAACCGGCCATCAAGGCTCCGGGATACTCATGTCCCAGAAGAGGGATTACAATAGCAGCACAGGCCATCACGCTTAGGTTCTTTCTGTGGGTTCTGAGGATAGAATTCAAGTCCTCAGGCTTGAAAGGCAAGCATGGCATTGACCAAGCTATCTCCCCAGTCCCAAGCTGGGAGTTCCTTACTGATTTCAACAATGTACCAAGTTATTTAGAACCATCCCTCCAAGTGTTTTAATTACACAGCACATTACATTCACACTATCCTTACAAAATGAGCAAGAATTAAAATTAGATCTTTGGCTGAGGACTAGCAATCAGGAGGAGGCAGGGAGGTACTGTGCTAGCACAGCTGGAAGGAAGACCATACATCACCTTCCACCCTCGCTGGACTTTGAAGGGAGAACTTACAGTGGAACCCTTCCACTGCCTTTTCATCGGGACACTTCAAGGCAGTTTATGAACAATCATTAGGCCTCAAAGCATCGATGTGACAGGGATAATTGCTCCAACCAAAGAGGGAAGAAGATAAGTGGGGCAAATTCCTAGACTAGGCTGAGTCGGCAGCAAAACCATCCTGTGAACCTTTTGTCCCTGTAATGCAACTGTTTCTGCACCTGTTTTCTCCAAATGTCAGCTGTAAGGTTTAAAACTAAGATAGTGGGGGTTGGGGAGATGGTTCAAGGACTTAGGTTCAATCCCTTCAACCCCTAGAACTCAATCCCTAGGATCCATGTGCACAAGCTGTCTGGGCATGCAATTGTGATGCACGCAGTGGGAAACTGGAGGTAAGTAGATCACTGGAACTCCATTCCTGGATAGAGTAACTTACTCAGAGAACTACAGGTCGGTAAAAGACCCTGTCAAGGAAGGAAGGAAGCCAAGGGAGGGAGGGAGGGAGGGAGGGAG
>NC_034596.1:223751-229573 GCF_900095145.1 Mus pahari | reverse complement strand
ACACACCACACACACACACCACACACACACCACAGACACACACCACACACATACACCACAGACACACACACACCACACACACACAAAATAGACACATACCACAGACACACACACACCACAGACACACACCACACACACAAACCCCAGACACACACCCCAGACACACACACGCCACAGACACACACACACACACACACACCACAGACACACACACAATAGATAGATAGATAGATAGATAGATAGATAGATAGATAGACAAACAGATAAAATAGTTTAAAAAAATTAAAGTAGAAAGTGGTTGAGGACTGTTCTTTGGCCTTTATACATGTACCCAAACACATATACTTGTGCATACATAAGAACAAAACAAACAAATAAAAAAACCCAACTTGCTGAAAAGTTGATCTATTTTTACAAAAACAACAACAACAACAACAAACAGCTGGTCTCACTAGGGGAGGAGAAAAGGAAAGTATGGTTGGTACACTTGGGGAATTGCCAGGGTTTAGCTACTCCAAGATCCTTTATGTCTGGTCTGCTTTCTCGTGGACTCCTGTCCCTCCCTCACCCCCATCTCCCAGTAACTGAGCTCCTACACTCTGATACTGACCCAACTAGAACATCGGGGGTTCATGTTGGCTGGCCCAGCGTGGCTTAAAGAGTGCTGCTGAGAATCACCCCTACCAGTCAGCAAGCATGTGCTCAGCTCTACCCCACTCTACTCCAGTTCAGTTTCTGCTAAACATAGCTCAGCTCCCAGCTGGCAGGACTCTGAACTATTTTTAGCTGGGTTCAGAGACCAGGGCAATAAATGGAGATTGGTACCTGAGATTTAGCTCTAGTTAAACACACACACACACACACACACACACACAGAGCTATTGTTTCATATTGTTTCATTCCTCTCATTACAATTGATACTGCCTTCATTTTAGATTAAAAAAAAAACTACACCAAGGGGAAAGGTCAAATATTGAAAATATAGCAAAAAGAAGAAAACTGAAATGCCCTGTAATACTGTTTATTGAGGTATTGTACATGTAGCCAAGCACACTATTCATAAGAACTTTTATGTAAGCATATAAGTATATATGGGTAGATACACACATTCACATCTTCCTTAGAGAAGAATTCCTTTGTAGTTATCCAATAACAAGTGCCAGACCTGAAGTCATATACATACAAGTACTATTATAAATTGATGAATTGGGCTGGTGAGATGGCTCAGTGGGTAAGAGCACCCGACTGCTCTTCCAAAGGTCCAGAGTTCAAATCCCAGCAACCACATGGTGTCTGAAGACAGCTACAGTGTACTTACATATAATAAATAAATAAATCTTTATAAATTGATGAATTGTAAATTATAAAATTTAGCAGGTTGTATATTTGTTTTATAATATAATTTATATTATTATATATAACAATTAGACAAAAGAGGTCATGAACTTAAATTTAAGAAAGAACTAGATAAGGCACATAAAAGGGCTTGGAGGAAGGAAAGGGAAGAGGAAACAATAGAATTATATTTTAATTTAAAAAAATAAAGAAAAGACTGGCATGGTGGCCCATGCCTTTAATCCTAGCACTTGGAAAGCAGAGGCAGGTGGATCTCTGAGAGTTCGAGGCCCGCCTGGTCTTCATAGTGAGTTCCAGGACAGCCAAGGCTATTTAGAGAGACTCTGTCTCCAAAAGCCCAAATAAATAAATAAATAAGATAAAAAGTTCTTTTTTTTTAAAATTAAGTTTTTGTTCTCAGTCTTTTCTTTCATAGTTAGCATTTTAGGAGTCTTCGATGGCCCTACAGTTATGGATATATCCCCTGATTTATTACTCACAGGCTGTACTTTTTGTTATATAGGACTCTAATCCACTCCAAGGTAATTTTTGTAGGCTATAAAGTAGAGATCAAAGCTCTTTTCATGTGATTAGATAATGTAAGAGTATTTGGGGGAGGGGGTTGGTTTTTTGGAGACAGGATTTCTCTGTGTAGCCCCGGCTGTCGTGGAACTCACTCTGTAGACCAGGCTGGCTTTGAACTTAGAAATCTACCTGCCTCTGCCTCCCAAGTGCTGGGATTAAAGGCGTGCGCCATCACTGCCCAGCAATATAAGATGGATTGAAGCCTGGAGTGGTGGCTCAGATGGAAGGAAGGAGGAAGGAGGAAGGAGGAAGGAGGAAGGAGAAAGGAGGAAGAAGGAAGGAAAAAAGAAAAGGAAGAAGGAAAGGAGAAAGAGAGAGAGAAAGAGGAGGAGGGAGGCAGGAAGAGAGGGAAAAGGAGAAGGAAGGAGGAAGAGAAGGAGAGAGGGGAGGAAAAGAGGGAGGAAGAAAGAGAAGGAGGGAGGAAGGGAGGAATACAACATCTCCAAGACAGAATTATTGATTTAGAAGACTCTCAGGGTGGGTTAAGGGCTAGAGATGTAGCTCAGCATAGAGTACTTGCTTAGCATATGTAAGCCCTAGGTTTGATACCCTGTGCCACAAATGATAGTCTAGCTTTCCTTCATTGTGTATGTGTGATACTGCATCTACAGTATCTAGACTCTAGACTCTTCCCTACCAAGTTGCCTATTCCTGTGCCAATACCACACTGACTTCATCTTGTATTAATCCTTTTATCCTGAGAGTATAATCTGCTAGCTTTGCTATTTATCTTCAAGATTGTCCTGTATATTTTAGGTTTCTTGCATTTCTACATATATTTCAGTGTTAGCTTGTCAGTTTGACCGCCTCTCAAACAACTACAAAGAAGGTAGTAAAATTTTCACTGGATGTATATTGAGTCTGGGCAGGAGAGGTGGATCAGTGACTAGAGCGCACATTACCCTTGTCAAGAACCCAAGTCTGGCTCTCAGCACCCATATTAGGCCGCTCAGGGACACTAGTAACTCCAGCCCTGGGACATCTGAAATGTCTTCTAGACTGTTCAGAAACCAGCTACTCACGCATACACAGCTACACAAAGATGCATATACATACACATAATAAAAGACCCTTCAAAAAATTAAAATTTAAAATATATTTAAAAGTATATTAAATCTATAGATGCATGCTGAGAAGGTAGGTTTTTCTTTTGTTTATTTCCTTTTGTTTTGTTTTGAAAGGAGTATCTCACATAGCCCAGGCTGGCCTCCAAATTACCATGTAGAAGAGAGTGACCTTGAACTCATAATTCTCCTGCCTTCACCTCCAAAGTGCTTCGTTAGAACTCCTTATATCGACCAAACTAGCCTTGAATTTATAGAAGTCGGCCTGCCTCTATCTCCCAAGTCCTGATAAAGGCATGTGCCACCACATCCGTCCCTAGATGGGTTTCTTTTTTTTTTTTTTTTAAGATTTATTTATTTATTTATTTATTATATATGTAAGTACACTGTAGCTGTCTTCAGACACTCCAGAAGAGGGAGTCAGATCTCATTACAAATGATTGTGAGCCACCATGTAGTTGCTGGGATTTGAACTCAGGATCTTCAGAAGATCAGTCAGTGCTCTTGACTACTGAGCCATCTCTCCAGCCCCCTAGGTGGACTTCTTGATACTGTGTTTTCCAGTTCTTGTGAGTATGATGTATAACTCCATTTCTTTAGTCTTATGGCTACCATGGTCTTTTCTCACTTTAGAGTTAGTGTATCCATAACTCTGTCTTTAAAGATTCTCCTAGAATTTAATGATTAATTTAATGATTAATGATTCATTATTTAATGAGCTAATGTATCCTACTATATGGAAATATCATAATTAACTTCATCCCTAAGCACTGGGCATTTATTTCTTCTGTTTATTTTTATAAGAAATTTGGAGAGAATAATCATTACAAATTATCTCAGAGCAAAAGTACTGCTGTGAAGAGGGTGTGTCTGTGCACATGTATGTGTGCAAATGTGTGTAGTGTTGGTGACAGAACTCAGGTCCTCATACAAGCTAAGTACCCTATGACTGAGCTACATCCCTGGCCCTAAAAGAGACTTAAAAAAAATTGTGTCTGTGTGCCTGTGTGTGGTGTATGTATGTGTCCATGTAGGTGCTTGCATGTGTGCATGTAGGGCACAAGGGGTGTGCAGACCAGAGATTGAAATCAGCAATCTTCTTCAGTGGCTCTCCACTTTATTATTGAGTTAGGCTCGCACTGAATCTAAAGCTCATAGTTACACTAGCCAGCCAATGAGCTCCAAGGGCTCCATCCACCTCTGGCCCCTTAACCCAGCAGTGGTCGTACAGATACACACACCACTGTGCCTCGGTTCTCGTGAGAGTGATGGAGATCCAAACTCAGACCTAAAGTTGACACTTTCCAACTGAGCTGTGTCACCAGCTCCCTCAAGGAAAGATTTCTGGGGAGAAAAACAAAACAAAACAAAACAAAACAAAACGACTTCCCACCCAGCCAGCCTCACACTTCAATACACTCACCCATACACTGACAGAGAGAGAGACAGACAGATAGACAGAGACAGACAGACAGACAGACAGACAGACAGAGACAGAGACACAGATGGAGAAACAAATCTTGGCTGGCAGAAGATTAAGCTATATTAAACATTTTTTACTTGTTTTCTGACTAAACATTATATTAGACATTTTTATGACTCAGGCAAATTTTGGTCTAGGTAGAAAATTCCAGATTCCTAAAAGTGAAAGGCTAGAAAATGTTCTACTCGGTGCTTGAACAGGAGAAATTTTGTTCTTAATTGCTATTTAAAATGATGCCTTTGTGACATATTCTCAGACTTTCAATTTTCTCATCTCTGCCACAGAATAAAAAGCCCAACATGGTAGCACACATCTGTAATCCCATGGTTCTGGAGGCAGAGTCAGGATATTTGCCAGTTGCAGGTAGCCTATGCTCTATTGTGAGTTCAAGGCTAACCTGAACTACATAGTGAATCACTGTATCAAAACCAAACCAAACCAAGGGCTGGGGGTATATATGACTCAAGGGCATAGGCTAGGACTCTGGGTCAGATCCCCAGCAGTTCACAAGGGAAACAAGAAGATGTTGGCCCTTCTAACATCTCACTATTTCACTTCATGTGGTTTGTTAAGTTCATGGGGTCAAAACAGTTGAATCGAAACAATCAAGGCCTATATATGACTAAAACCACAGAATGACAGAAAATACATATGTTAAACATAAACAATAGGAGTTGCCCATTTGTGGTGGCACACATTGATTGTCTCTTGTCAATCACCTAGGAGACAGACTTCTGGGTATTCCTGTGAGTGGTTATCTAGATGAAGTTAATTAAGGTGGGAAGACCTGCTCTAAGTGAGGAATGCTACCGTCCCACAACTGGGGCTCTGGGTTGCATAAAAAGGAGAAAGGAAGCCGAGCACCAAGATGATTCATTTCCTGATCCTGATTCATTCTCTGCGTCTTGATCGCTAATGCAGTGTGAACAGTGGCTTCCAGCTCCTGCCGTTGTGACTTCTCTATCATGGTGGCTGTAGCCTGAACTGTGAGCAAAAATAAACTTTTCTTCTTAATCGCTTTTATTAGATGTTCTCTGTAGCAGTAGGAAAAGCAGCACGCCATCCAAAATATGGAAACTGAAACAAATAGATTTAAGTGTGAATAGCCAATGTCCAGTTATCGTCCTTAAGTAATCAAGAAAAGTGAACATGAAGTTCAAAAGTCATAAATACAATAAGGCTCATTAAAATAGACAATTAACATGTGCTGAGCCTATCACCAGATACCTGTTAAACTAGCAAAAATAAATAGAAATGTTAAAATGCCAAATGGTGCTGGCACAACTGGCAGCTATCATGTAGAAGAATGAGAATCGATCCATTCTTATCTCCTTGTACAAAGCTCAAGTCTAAGT
>NC_034596.1:217723-221771 GCF_900095145.1 Mus pahari | reverse complement strand
TTATTCTTGTCTCTGGGGTTTTGATTCATAATTTGAACCTGCCAGATCTCTATCCTACAGGATGAGGGGTTTGTAGGCCTCAGCCACATTATCTTCTTCTGCCATGTCAATTGTTGAATTCAAGTTAGAATTTATCACACGCTCCCATCAAAGAAGCTATAATTTATAANACTCTTACAGCAGCACTAAACTTTCTGTATGTATTTCATATTTATGTTTTGATTCTTGCTTTAATTTCTTATAATTTGTAAAAATTAGGAAAATAAAGAAAATTATCAAGAAGAAAAAAAATGCCAATAATGCCTAGATAGTGAAGGGACACATCATTTCATGCTTATGAAGCATAAAACGATAGGTTTGGCAAGGATAGAGGACAGAAGGCAGATCAGGGAGAGCAAGATGCAGAAAAGGCAAAAGACACACCTTGGATTGGACAAGGCATGGTACACCCAGCTAGGTATTTAGATGCTATCCGGAGGACAAAGTGCAGTGGCTGGATGTGAGCTGGTAACTGGTGCAATCACTATTCCTGTGAAGTGTGAGTTGGAGGATCAGGGGGAAAAGCAGGTTAGAACAGTGCTAGTACTCATGAAGATGAATTGACACTATCCTTCTCCTTCCAGCATAGATGCCTGGTAAGGAAAACTACTTGACTCTGCTGTCTCCCCCAGCACAGAGGAGATACCCAATAACTACATATTAAATGAACACATACAGAGATCATTTCTTGTGTCAAATAGCATCCAGTTCCACTCTCCTTTCTTCACATCCCAGGTCCTTCAGGACTGCCTTCTTAATTATCCCATCCTATACCACACCATCTGCTCTGGGGGGTTCCAGCCTCCCCACTATTGTGTAAACTTCACCTTTCCAGAATGAGTCTTTTTAACAAGTTTTGCTGTGTTTCCTTTAGTTTGGTTTTTGAAATCTACATCAGTGAGAAGTTGGGGAGGGAGTGGATAATGCTTTGAGAAGACTTCCAGGGGCAATGCCTCAAAATACAGCATTGATTATTGTGGAGAAAGCTCCATAAGTAATTTTTTGTTTTGAAACAGAATCCCACTTTGCAGTCTGGCTTTGAACCCACCTCATAGGCCTGACTTTACCTCTCATGTGCTGGGGTTATAAATGTGGACCACTATAGCTGGCTCCCTAAAGTGATTCCACAGTAAACAGAGCAGCCACTGTAACCACAAGTCACTGATCTAAATGGCTTTACAACCCAGGTCAAATCCTCTCTCAGCTCTGAAGACTTGTGTGACCTCCCTGACCTCTTTTTTTATTAGAATTCTAAAACAGGTTTAGGAATTGACCCAAACCTCTCAAGTAATCCTGCTGGACTTGCATAAGAGAAGGACAGATGAAGGCTTTTTGGGTTTGTTTGTTTGTTTGTTGAGTTTTGGTTTTGAAGAGAGGGTTTTTCTGTGTAGCCCTGGCTGTCCTGAAACTCACTCTGTAGACCAGGCTGAACTCGAATTCAGAGATCTGCCTGCCTCTGCATCCCAAGTGCTGGGATTAAAGGCGTGCACCACCACCCTCTGGTTAGATGAAGGTTTCTTATGAGTATTGATCTGACCAGGGAACTATATGCCAAGACAGGAGACTCCCTGTCCTTCTCCTAGTAGGGGGCTTAGAATCCTTCTTGTGGTTCACTTCCTAGAGGACTCGCTCCACTGTTTGAATTGCCTGCATTCCTTTCTGCTGTGAGTCTAAGCTGACCAACCCACTTGGCTGTATCCATGGCCCCAGGTCCTTGAACTTTTCTCTTCCTCTCACTACAGCTTCAAGGGCTGCTACCTAACTAGCCCTAGGCAGTTTGAGGCAATCAACACCCATCTGTCTTCAGTTCCATAGCTAGGAAACTTATTGTAAGCATTCCCAGCCTATGGCTCTGGGTTGTATCTCAGTGGGTTGAGGTTCTCACCAAGCCTGTGTTCAGGTTCCAGGACTCCACAAAGCCGGGTGTGGTGGTACATGTCTGTAATCCTAGAATTCCAAAGGTAGAGAGGTAAGAGGCTAGAAGTTCAATGTGATCCTTGACTGTATAGCAAGTTTAAGGGCAGCCTGAACTACATGAAGCCTTGCCTAAAACAAAAACAAAACAAAACCCCACAAAACACAAGACAAACAAACAAAAACCCCAAACAACAACAAAAACGACAGCATATGGCATCTCCAGCCTATGGCATCTGACAAAAGACCAATGTCTATGGTTTGGGCACTGGAACACAGAGCATCTCTATGAAAGTACTAGAGTTTGGGTTGCTCATCACATTCCCTAGATTGTTTATGTAAGCTTTCAGTGGAAGAGCAAGGGCCAGAGCAACCTGTTGTGAGCAAGTGGGATGTCATCCTCTGGGTTGCTGGGGTTGTTCAAGTGAGCCATGGGGACAGCGGGAAAGTGTTGTTCTGGTTGCTCTGGAAAATAAAATAAAGAATGTGGTTGGGCATGGGATGCCAGGTTCTAAGATCCCAGAGTAGGAAGCAGAGAGGCAGAGAAGAGGAGTTTCTTGCATAGCATGGTGCCTCTCAAGTAAAAATCTTCTAGTGACAAAGAAGAATAGAAACAGCAAGGTCCAGATTTCAGGTTCCAGCTTCAGGATTATGTCAACAAGATTTAACCTTTATAGATCTCAAATACTAATTAAAAGTAATTGTGTCTTTTTTTTTTTAAGTTCTTAGCACAGTCTGTTCACTTGCTGTTTCCCTTTTGTCCTTCCGTCCCCATCTTTTGGTTCAGAAGCGAACTTCTTCCTAGCAACCAAACCCCTAGACACCATGGCTCTGCCGAGTCTACCATGCAGGTAGGCTCAAAGGTATCTGAGCATCCCTGCCTCTTCCGTCTACAAGGCTAACCTTTGGGCTAGGACTACATGAAGTTGGAAGAGAATAGACTTCATACTTATTACTAAGGGCAGTAGAAACTCCCGAGAGGTGTTTTCTGCCATGCAAAATTAGAATCCAGGGGAGTGTTCTCCACTGATGTTTCAAAGGCTGGTGGTCAAAGTCCACACTGCCATAGACCTTTATCTACAATTGCATTAAGTATCAAATTGGTTTTGCAGACCAATCTGGAAATTCATCAAGGTCTCTGTGGAAAAACATATTCTGTGTTCCAATCTTTTGGGGTTGAGCCAGTTCCTAAGCTGGGGACATTTTGCACACTGTTACATTGTACATATAGGCTTCATTTGTGTCCCTTAGAATCAAATAATTCTTAGAAGTTGAAGACTACTTTAATAATAGAAACCTTTCGTAGATAATAACACCAAGAGTCAGAAAGACGGGTTTAGTTTTTCAGCTACTCTCGTCTTCCACCTTTAAGCCAAGTCCTTTCCTCCGATCCAACTCATTTGGTTGTTCTTTTCCCACTTGATCAGTGACTTTCCCAAAGTATCTCCTTTAGTGCAAAATTAAAAAGTTTCTTAATGCTCAATTATACATTTAATTTTAGAATTCTGTTCATTGTAAGCTTTCTGTAAATAACAAAGAACACAGGGTATTTCAATTAATAACTTATGTGTTGGGGGTGAAATGGCTCACTTAGCAAAGGTGCTTGCTGTTCCAATCCCTGGAACCCAAGCAAAGGTAGAAAGAGATAACCAATGCCACGAAGTTGTTCTTTGCATGTGTACATGCACAAACAGACTCTCACACACAACAATCATACAACTTTTTAAAAAGAACATGTGTAATGAACTGGATGCACTTTAAGTTGCAAATAATAATTCATAAGTCCTATATTTAATCAGTATTTTCTACCTAAAAGGATCTATTGGGGATGAGTCTAACCCCAGTGAATATTTCTCAGTAACAGATAAATATATGGTTTTATATTAAATATAAAGATAAATGGTTTTAGTTTTAGGAGATCTATTGATTTTATAACATTTTAGAAAACTCATCTTGGGCTAGAGATATAGTTCAAAAGCAGAGCAGTTTCTTAGAATGTGTTTGGATCTATGTTCAGTTCCCCAGAACCAAAAGGAGAGAGTGGCAGGGAGTGAATGAGGAACAAGGAAGGAAGGAAGGAAGGAAGGAAGGAAGG
>NC_034596.1:215259-216738 GCF_900095145.1 Mus pahari | reverse complement strand
TGGTGGTGGTGGTGGTGGGTGAGGAGGACTATCTGTGTGTCCCTTTTGGGGGCCAGGATAAAGGAAAAGTCTTTGCCCAAGGTCAGAGAAGAGGCATTTGGTTATATTTGCTTTAATTATTTTGGACTAGGGGAGAGTAGTGTGTGTATAATAAAAGTACATATGTACATATTAATGTAGAAGATAGGGAGTGTCTTAAGTGTTTGTTAGCTTTTTGGGTTTTTTTTCTTTTTCTGTCTTTTTTTCTTTTCTTTTCTTCCCCTTCCTTCCTTCCTTCCTTCCTTCCTTCCTTCCTTTCTTTCTTTCTTTCTTTCTTTCTTTCTTTCTTTCTTTCTTTCTTTCTTTCTTTCTTTCTTTCTCTCTTTCTTTCTTTTTTGAGACAGGCTTTCTCTTTTAGCCCTCCCTAGCTGTCCTGGAACTTGATCTGTAGACCAGGCTGTCCTCAAACTCAGAGATCTTCCTGCCTCTGCCTTCCAAGTGTGAGGATTAAAGGTGTTTGCCACCACAGCTCTGTAAATTTTTACATTTCTTTTGGAGGGACATTCCATAGAAAAGTTTGTTGGACTACTAGTAACAAAAATTCTCTCAACTCTGTGTAATGACACAAACATTTAATCCCACACTAGGGAAAAAATAGGCAGGCAGATTGCAGAGTTTGATGCCAGCCTGGTCTACATAGTGAGTTCCAAGCCAGCAAGGGGCTGCATAGTGAGACCCTGTCTCAAAATAAAAAATACCAATAAATAAATAAATAAAAATAAAATTACCAAAAATGATGCCCCTTCTTGCAAAAAAAATCCCATTTTTTACTATGACCCATTTCTTTTTTTTTTCTTTTTTAAACGTATTTTATTATATATTTTCTTCATTTACATTTCAAATGCTATCCTAATGGCCCCTATACCCTCCCCCACCCTGCTCCCCCATTTCTTTTGCAATCTCCCAAGACACTGGAAAACCTGACAGGGAACGGAAACCTTGAACTTCTCTCGTTTCCTCTAGCCCATAATTCTGTTGGACTGAATTGTGTCCCGTTTATAGCAACTCTCTTTTCAATGTTCACTTTTTCTCTTTGCAGTCCCATTGGACAGGGGTACCCTTTTTAGCATGTCTGCATATAATTGAACCCTAGTTGTGGATAAAACTTAAAGTTCTTTTCCTGGGGACTTATGGATCCCATAAAAACATAAGACATCTACATAAGCATTCCCAAGTATTCTAAATTCTTAAAGTCATGGAAGAGATTTGGAGAAATGGCATCAAACTATCTACCTCCATTTGTAACTGGTGTTTCAGTTTCTTAGTTTCTAGAAAGCAGAGAGTCAACTTTTTGGCCCATCAACAGAATCTTCCAGCATGCATTTTGGAAATAAAACTCCTGGTTTAATCCAATCTTTCCCATGCTTGGTATCCTCTTTTTCTATTTCCCTCTGTACTTTTATTATTATTATTATTATTATTATTATTATTATTATTATT
>NC_034596.1:213356-215019 GCF_900095145.1 Mus pahari | reverse complement strand
ACCTTCGGAAGAGCAGTCGGGTGCTCTTACCCACTGAGCCATCTCACCAGCTCCCCCCTCTGTACTTTTAAAAAGTATTTTTATGCATATGAGTGCTTTGTCTGCATGTATGTTTGTGTACTGTCTATGTTTAGTGACCACAGAGAGGACAGAGAGTGCATCAAATGCCCTGGAACTTGTTATGGCTCAAACCTGGGACAAATGACAGAGGTACTTATTTAACATGTGAAAGTGGATACTGGCCCCCAGGCTCTCTCAGCCATTCCTACCTGTTACAGGTTATGTCTGGCATATATACATACATTTCTTTTTTATTTTATTTTTATCAGAATCAAAATTACAGATTACAGTTGTGAGTAACCGTGTGGGTGCTGGGAATTGAACCCATGTCCTCTGCAAAAATAGGCAGTGCTCCTAACCTCTGAACCATCTCTTCAGCCTCTGTATTTGTTTTTAATTTATCCCAACTGCAAACATTTATTATGTAGCTGAAGATGACCTTGGGCTTCTGGATCTTCTGCCTCCATCTCCCAATTGTAGGGATTACAGGTCTCTTATGCCCAGTAAATGTGATTTTATCCTCTAGGAACCGAGTGCAGTAATGTTTAAAATCACAAGATAAGAGAATTAAGCAATATAAGAAATCAATGAACAGAAAAGAACTATAGAGAAGTGGTATCCTGAGTGTACGGAGATGTCGGGAGCGTGTAAAATCTTATTGATGTTGACTGAGGCCCACTTTGACTCGTTTCTTCTAGGGCCACCTGGCGAATCAGCGACTCTGGTGACATGATACAGACCCCTTGATCTGCAATGTCAATCTCTTTCAACAGAGAAATCTCTTATCTCCAACACACCTGGGTTTTCAACATAGGCAACTGCAGTCCACGTTTCCGGGTTAGCGGAAATATGAGCAATTGTTTTGAAAACCAGTGAATGAAGCCTAGAAAAGAAAAGCAAGGCGGGAAGAACGCAATAGTTAACTCTGCGGAACCTCCAGGCCCTGGGGAGCAGGGAAGGAAGGTCATTCCCGCTTCGCCGGCTCTGTGTTCGTTTTGCACAGCAAGGCAGGCTCCGCCCTGCGCCTGCGTGGTGGCGACGGTTCGACGCAGTGGACCGCGAGAGGGAGGGAGTCGCTCCTGCGCGTTAGCAACCGCGGAGGGGAGGGCGAGGAGCTGGAGAGGCAGGAGGGGGACGTGGCGCGCATGCGCGCGGCTCGGCGCGGCTCGGCGGCCCGCAAGGGCGGAGGGGAGGGAGTGACGCTGAGGGCGGGGCTGTCCGCGGCGCCGCCGAGCTTTGCGGAGCTGGGCGGTGCAGAGGAGGAGGTGGAGGAGGCGGTGGCGGCCCGGGTCTGACGCGGCCCGGTTCCTGGGGGGCCTGCTTGTTTATTTATTTATTTCCAGTGGGTGCCGCCGGCGTGTGCGCGCGCTGTCGCTGCTCGGCGGGGAGGGGGTGGGGGGAGGGCCCGCGCCCGGGGGGAGTTGGAGCGGGGGTCGAAGCGCCGCGTGACTCGTAGGTGAGAACGCCGAGCCGCCGCCGCCGAGAAGCCCTGTTACTGCTGCGGGGAGGAGAGTCTGGTGCCGACAAGATGGCGGACGGGGAGCTGAACGTGGACAGCCTCATCACCCGCCTGCTGGAGGGTGAGTGCGGCGCCGGCTCCCCC
>NC_034596.1:201524-213331 GCF_900095145.1 Mus pahari | reverse complement strand
GGGCCCTTCCCGCTGGAGCGGAGGTCGGGGAGGAGGGCGGGCGGGCGGGTGGGCCGGGTGCCCCAGGAGGCCGGGAGCGCGGGCTGGCGGGCGGGCGGGCGGGCGGGCCGGGAGGCCGGGCCGAGCGAGGCCCGAGGCCCATCGGCCGGTACAGCCTTCCGGAGAGGCGGCCGGGCTCCGCTTGGCCGCTCTGCTGGCCTCCGCAGACCGTTCCGAAGAAGGGGCGAGGATGCCTGCCGCTGGGCTTTGTGTGTCCGTGGAATGTGTATTTCTCGGTTCTCTTTGTGCGTTGCCCTTGGCAGCCTCCGATGGTCGTTCCGGTAGTGAATTTTACAAAAAACCTTCCCAGTAAGGCTCTCGGATCGTTTGCATTTTACTGGGTGCTCTAGAAAGAATTAGGGTGAGGATACGTTGACTAGCTTACCATTTATTATCTGGAGTATAAAAAAACAGTAAAAATCCTGGATCAGGTTAAAGACGTCCGTTAGAAATACGAAACGCCCGGAGACATGTGCTGAAGGGGTTGATTTGGGGGCTTCTTTTTTTTAAAAAAACAAAAAAAAACAAAACAAAAAAAAAAAAACGTTTGAGCCGAATTTAATTTCTGCACAAACTTAGCAAATGTCTGTTGTGAATAATCTCTTGGACTTAAAAGGTATTTTACAAGCGTTCGCCGCATTTGAAGTTCCGGTTCTTAGGCTTTTATTGATTAGTTTTGTGTTGGTGGGAACATACGGAGAAAAGAGGAAATGGAGAGACCAGTAGTTAAATGTATTGGTTCGTTGGGGGATACTACTCAAAATTAAAGGCGGGTCTTGGTCAAAAGAACCCTTTTACTCTAAAATTTGCGTCGTCACTAATTGTGGAGTGTGTAAAAAAGAGTTGCCTTTTTGAGTGATTAAGAGTCTCTTTGTCAGCCTCCTAATGAATGCGTATGTTTACTACTGCGAAGCTGTTTGTGTTTGGAATTTTACGAAAGAGCGTGGAGAGGGGTGACTTTTCTTCAACTAAAGTATGAAGTATTTATTCTCTGTTTAAAACAACAACAAAACAACTGTTTATATGCTCCAGATGTAAAAGCTTTCCAGCAGCCTTAAGGCTGAGAAAGAGACAGAACTTTTACCAGGAACTCTTTCTTATTTACCTTTTCCTTTAGTATCAAGTTATTCCTGGGAGGCCCCCTGCTGCTTGCTGTGTTTACTGCTTGGGATTTTGTGGTCTTTAATTGATAGAAACATCTTGCTGGGTCTGTGAGAAATTTGTTCAGTAAAAAAAAAACTTACGCTTGTAGTACATGGCTGGCTCTATTAGGGAAATACAGTTCTTTTAAATTTTTATATTTTGTTACTCTTCGGAGAAGGGGAATTTAAGCCCACCGCTGTTTTCATATAATCTAAATTTTAAATTAAATTTGGGTAAGTTTTTATCACAGTTTAGAAAAAATTTTATTTTTTCATATTTACTTTATAGCAGATGCATGTATTTTAAACCGATCTAGAAGCCTTTAAACCAAATGTACTTCTTTACGGTTACAGATGCTTAAATGCAACTAGTAGAATGGGAGTTGTAGAGAAAAGGGGGAAAGTAGCCTCAGCTATATCATTGTTAAATATTTGGTTCTATCGTCAGTCACCAGCACCCACCAGTCCCCCCTTCTTGGGTAAGAATACGTTCCTTTTTCTAATATAGCAAGTGTTTATTGACTGCACTGCCAGGCACCAGGAATCAAAGATAAGGCACACTCCTCACTCAAGCAGCTCAGTATAAACAAGTGACTTTTCAGGGTTTCCTAGCCTTCCTGCTCTTCCTGTCTTGAATGTACAATTTATTAGTAGTTTTGTTACATTCTTGTTCCTTAATCCAGATGAAGACTGTTTCTGTTGTTACTCTAAAATATTACCAGTCCCTTCTTTCCTCCCCAAGCCTAAGCCTGTTCAAATAAATTTCGAAGTCTTGGGTTTTCTAGTGAGTAAATTCAATCTTGAAAAAAAAAATGTTTTTTTTGAGACAGGGTTTCTCTGTGTACCTGGCTATCCTGGAATTTGCTCTGTAGACCAGGCTACCTCAAACTCTGCCTCCCCAAATACTGGGAATTAGAGGCATGCACCACCTCTGCCGAGCAGTCTACTTTAGTTTTCAGTGATGTTACATGCTAATTTAATTCAAATTCAAGTGGTGCTATTCTGCAAAGTTGCCTAGCAGAACAGAATAACTTGGTTATATATTTTGTGTGTCCTAAATGAAAGTGAACATTAAAAGATACGTAATTATAAAGATGTCTATCCATAGCAAGACTACAGTTAGTGGTCATTGTATTGAAAGTGTAAAGAGAACCTTCGAGAATGTGTGCTCTAAGGACAAGTATGATAAATATATTCCGCCTTGGGAGATAAAGTGTGTGGATTCAGTCTGTTCAGCCATTTCACAGTATATGCACTTAAAATATGTGTACCTAAAAGATGCAGTGTTGTCTATCAATTAAAGATTGCTTTTGGGCCAGGCGTTTAATCCCAGCACTCGGGAGGCAGATTTCTGAGTTTGAGGCCAGCCTGGTCTACAGAGTGAGTTCCAGGACAGCCAGGGCTACACAGAGAAACCCTGTCTCGAAAAAAACCAAAACCAAACAAACAAATAAATAAAGACTGCTTTTGGCTGGGCAAAAAGATGTGGCTTTAATCCCAGCACCCAGTAGGCTGAGGCAGGCAGATCTCTCTGAGCTCTAGACCAGCAAAACACAACAACAACAAGAAAAAAAACCTTGCTTTTGTAAAAATGATTTTGCATTAAGAGAAAAAAATTGATCAGAACCTAGTCTCATTTTAAAGTGTTTACTTTATGTTACAGTTTCTTCGTCTAAAAATATATTAAACTCTGATTGCCAGTTAAGGGCACTCACTTTCAGTAACTACTTTTTTATGTTACTTTGTTTGACGTTAGGGCATTTAAATAAAAATACTGGTACATTGTTTGGATTGGGTGTGCTTCTCCAGTATTATTTTCTTGATTTAAGTTTTACTTACAACTAAACAATAACTGTTTTGTCACCTGTAGTGACCCTACGATAGTCTTGTGACTTATCATAATTGATTACTTAAGTTCAGATTAGTTTGCTTAGAGTTCTCTAGATATTTGAAGTGGAAGTGGGAGTCACCTGGGGGCCTTAGGTAACATTCCAAACGCTGAGTTTATTTTGAAAGAAGTCAAAAGTAAGTAGAATCCTGATGCTTTGAGAAAGAGAATAAAATGGTGCCCTTGGAGGCCAGAAGATGCCCTAGAACTGGAATTACAATGTGATGAGCCACCCTGTGGGTGCTGAGATTTGAACCCAAGTCTTCTGCAAGAATAGCCAGGCTCTTAACAGCTGAGCCATTGCTCCAGGCCAAACCTTCCCTTTTAAAGGCAACTTTGAGATACAGTTCATATCCCACATGGTTTGCCTATCGCTGCTGTGTTAGTCAGTGAGTTTTAGTGTGTCCACAGTGTTTTGCAGCTGTCACCACTGTCAGCTTTAGAACATTCTCCCTCCCTTCCACCTCCCCCCACCCCCACAAGCCCTGTTTCTTTTTTCTTCATCTGTCTCCCTCTAGTCTAGGCAGTAGAGCAGATCATTAATCTGCCTTCTTTCTCCAGATTTGCCTGTTTATGCACATATTATGTAAATGAAAGTGTATATGATGTGGTCTTTTGTAACTAATTTTCTTTTTCTTTTAGTTTTTGAGACAAGGTGTTACTGTGTAGCCTTAGCTGGCCCCAAACTCAAGAGATTCTGCTGGGATTAAAGGCTGTAATTCCTGGGCCTCTTTTTTTTTTTTTTTTAATGTTTTCAAGTTTCAACTGTGTTATAAAATGTATTAGTACTTCATTCCTTTTATGGCTGAATAATACTCCATTGTGTCTGTGTAACAATTTTCAGAAATACTCATTGGCTGATGGCTATTTGAGTTGTTTTCCCTTTGACCTTTGAGGATAATCCTGCTCTCGACTTGTTTTTGAGTGGATTTAGACTTTCAGTTCCCTAGGCTAGATTGCTGGAAGGGGAATTGTTACGTGGTAACTCTGTGTTTAGACTTTTGGAAAACTTGGCAGAGAGTTAAAGCTTCTTTACTTATTACATTGCTTCAAGTTCAAGCCCAGCAGTTTAAAAGACAGGTTGAAGCAGGTGCCAGCTGCTCTGGCTGCCTCTTCCTTCACAGAGAACATCTTCATACTGTGTGTGAACATGAGGTAGGACCCATTAGACATAAGAGCAGGCTGGAGAGTAGATCATTGGAGGTAGACTTTTCTTCTCTGAGTGTTCTGGGGGAGAGGTGAGTCAAACACTAAGTCATAGTAGACCAGTCCTTGTTTGTCCAGCAAGTAAAGGAAACTGACTTGATTTGAGAAACAAACAAACACCTCCAGAGATATTTTCTGTGAAGTTTCCAAATAAGAATTCATTGAAATTTAGAGATGTATTCGAATTACTATCTGCAAAGAGAACAGCAAGCTAACTCTAGTATGATTTTGTTACCCCACCCTCCTTTAATTACTAAAGGACATTATATTGAAGGTACTCTACTGGTGAGATACTTCTCCAGCTCTTTTATTTTATTTTATTTTATTTTAACAAATTTTGCTAAGAGAATAGCCATTCTGGCCCTGAGCTTGCCATGTATCCCAGGCAGGCCTTGAACTTTGAATTTTCTGACCGGAACTCCCAAGTAGCTAGGACTACAGGTGTATACCCTCATACTCTTTACATTTATCATTTGACTATTCCATTTTCAGTGGCCATAGTGGCAAATTCATACCAGTAAATAGAAATGTTAAGGTATTTTTTATGACGAAACTCCCATTGAGTATTTCTGAAACAAAAGTTTTAGAATTAATTCAGTGTCCGTAGGCAAGAAATGGTTTACTGGAGTATGGTAGACTCTTGACTATCCTGGGATTTTTTTAGCTTTGTCAGGGTACAAATTTCTAACCTCTGGCAACCACTTTTTTTGTAACTATAAATAACCATTTCATGGCTTGTTTCTCTTAGGGAAAAAAAGTAGGATCCATGAAGGTTGGAAAGAGAGGTCAAGGTCACTAATCTTTCTTACTGTGTATCACTTCATTCTGAAAACTGAGTTGCCATGTTTCTAAAGTTGTTTTTAGTAGATAAAGTGTAATTTTTACAGCTGTTTTCTGAAGTACATTCCAAAATAGAATCTCCATTTGATTAATGAGATGGAAAAACTGAGACAGTCTTTATATTTTTATGGGAGGTACAAGACCCAAATGGAGAAACCTGTTCTGAAGGGAAAGGAATTATAAACAGCACTAGCCAAGGCCCCTGGTTTGGTGGAGGATGATCTTTAATTCTTGGTAGGAATTTGTAATGCACGGGTGTTGTCCTTTCTTCTAGCTCTTCATGTTTGTAGCACAGTGATTTATAAAGTATTCCTAACTTCCCTGAGTCACTGGCCAGATAGATTTTCAAATTTCCTTGCCCTGTATAAGGAAGGACAAGCAGACATGTGCACAGCAGAAACATGCTTTTGGTGGTTGGTCCATGTTCATACTGTAACAGGGAGGTTTTGACCCAGCTTATTTCACTATAAAGGAGTTTTATTCCAAGAGCATTAAAATATCCCAGTGTAACAGAAGCTACCACCAGAACACCTACAAAACATAAGAACTTTTATGATTAATTTATTTGAAGCAAGTCACTGCAGTTTAGCATAAGTGATTATTTGTGAAGAAAATAACTTCATAAATTATTGAGAATGTTGTTATTCATTTGTGTAAACCTAAAGTCTGCACAAGAGACAGTTAATTCTTATCTCTCTTTGTTTCATTGTCCTTGGTTATTGTATTTTGTTTGCTTGTTTTGAGACAGGGTCTCATGTAGCCTTTGATGGTTTGGAATTTTCTGTGTAGATAAAGTGGGCCTGGAACTTGCAGGGATCTGCCTGCCTCTGCCTTTGCCTCCTGGGTGTCAGGTTCAGTCTGTTTTGATTCATGGTCTTGGCTGAAATACATGAAGAAAATCTGTATTTGTATTGTATCTATGTTGGTATTTTACAATTACATTTATTTTGTATGCATGCATGTGTGTTTGTAAAAGTCAGAGGACAGCATTTGGAAGCTGGTTCTTTGCTTCTACCATGTTGTATCTGGGGTACCAACTCAGCTAAGCAGGCTTGGGAACAAGCACTTTTGCCTGTATCTGTATTTTTACTGAATTTGGAAATGGTGTCTTTGCCAGCCATGGTGCACATATGTAATGCCCAACACTGGAAAGGCAGAGGCAGGCACATCTCTGTGAGTTAAAGTTCACCCTGGTCTCCACAGTGAACTCCAGGTCAGCCAGGGCTGTATACCATCTCAAGTAAGTAAGTAAATAAGTAGCCAACTGTTTCAGACAACTGTGAATACTTTCTCATATTATCAAGAATCAACAAGGGACTTTTTCAGTTGTAATACAAATTATAATTTTTTTCTACATTAACCTAAATCTATCTTGTACTATAAATTATAAATGTCTTACGCATGCCTTGGTGATGGACATTGGTCGTTTGGAAAATGGCTCACTGAATTATATAGCTCTAAACTCATCTAAATGTCAGTAGAGCTCATCAGAATGGGATGAGCTTAAAAGTAGACTTTTAAGAATGGGATGAAGTATTAGAGGAGACAAGGTTTCCTGAAATCTTGAACTTCTTCATCATTGCCTACAAGTACTGTTTTCTTTGAAATGATTGATTTTGTTTGATTTGAGACTATCTGTTAATTATGTAAGTCTGGTAACAACAGTTTTCAGTCATGTATTTTCCTTTGAGACAATTACTGTGTTGTATGCAGCAGACATACGTCTGGATACTTTGCATTTTCTCATATAGACAAAGATATAATTTCAAGAGCTGGGCGTAATTGATCATTTTTACTGTTTTTATCTCAGTATTTTACTGAATTGCATGGCAGTGAACACGTTAGATTCCTGGTAGTTTGATGCCTCTGGTCAGGAGTGTGTCAAAGTGTGTAGAGTGTCCCCTCAATGTCAGCACAAGAGGAGTTCTTGCTTTGAACTGGATACTTCTTTATTCCTGAGCAGTATCATCCCAGCCTGTTTATTAACATCTTTCACTCATCATACTACACCACCTGTTTTGTTTGCCAGTGTGTGTGGGTGGGTGGGTGGGGGTATTACTTAGAGTGTGTCACAGGTCCCTTTGAGAATTCATGAAAAACACTAAAAGTGTTACTTTTGCTTTTGTTGCTAATAGACTTATACTCAATATAGAAGAATTGCCTATACAGAATTTAGTTACTCTAGAGTAGCTGATATTAGTCAGTGATGGGGTGATGAGGGATGGTGGGTTGTAAATGAGATGGAAATAGATATCTAAGATTTCGTGAGGCACACCTGCAAAGGTATAGAATTGGTTCCTTTTATTTTCCTGTTGTCCTTTCTGTTAGAGTAAATTGGAGAAAGTACAGGTGACAGAGAAAGATAAACTCTAGTGTGCATACAGGATGCATGAAGTTACATCACACATCTTTCTTAGTTCAAAAGACAATCCTGTAGTGGAAAATTTTCACACATAAAAAAAATTGTACTAAAGTGGTTAAGTACAGTTTGGGTTTATGTAATCACTGGAATGGAATTCTTTTGGAGAGACTAACATTTTACCTAAGATTCAAAGTTAGCCTTTTCAGTATTGATCATCACATTTGACTTAAGTGCTCATCTGCTAGTGGTGATCTGTAATGAGATTTTTATGTATTTAATCTTGGAAGATGTCCTTTCACAGTTAGAGTCACCAAATGTTAACAGTGGCCTATAAACATATGATTTTAATTGAGCATATTCATTAATTAGAACACATTTATACAATATTTGGACATTTGTCTTTTAATATGCTGTGTTACATACGATTTTCACAGAGCTGGGTGAAAGCTGTTTAGCTATACAGTAAATCTATTTTGATGTGGAAATTGCTTTTGCGCCTAAGATCTGAAGGAGGCTGTACCTTGAATTAAGAAACAATTTGCTGTAGACTTATGAGAATAAAGATCTAACTTATTTTGACTTTTGATAACATGGGAAATGAAAATGCTATTGTTAAAATGACATACACTGTGTTTGCAAACTGTGGTGGGGGAGTTCTTACAGTTTGAAGTTGAACTTGTTAAGTAGCATTAAGTTCTGGGTAGTGAGGTCACACATATGTACCTGTAACTCAAGCACTCAGTAGTCTGAGGTAGGAAGATCTTGAACTTGAAGTCAGTGTAGATTACATATCAAGACCCTATCTAAAACTATTCTGTAGTGGTAATGGTTAAGAATAATTTTCATGGGTTGAAGAGATTAGCAGTTACGAACATGCTCTGTTCTTACACAAAGATCTATACTTGGTTCCCAGCACCCAACTTCCTGTAACTCTAATGCTAAGGGATGCCACACGTCTGGTCTCCATAGTACTTGCACTCATATGCTCATAACACAGATACATTTATTCACATAAAATAATTTTCATTCTGAAACTTATTAAGTTAAAATTACTGCCATAATCACAAAACTAGAAATGGTTAAGTTTATGAGGACAAAAGAAGTTGGTTACTGATACTACTGGTTTGATAACATGATAGGTTAAGGTATTGTTCTGCAGAGTAACTATCATAGGCTTTAAAGGGCCTTTACATATAGTTTGTCCAACTGAGGCCTTTCCCCGTCCCTATCTTATTTTTACCCCCATTGGGTGTAACTTACCAGGGTCTGCTCTTAGTCGCACTGAGTTGTTCATTCTCAGCTTCTTTGAAAGCAGTCTTGCTGTAGTTCTACACTGGCTATCCTAGAGGCTAACTTTGCAGTCTCAGTTTGAATACTAGCTCCTCAGAGTGTTAGTAACAACTGCCAACTAACCAGGACTATGAAAAAACACTCAAAGTCAGCTCTTTAATTGTTGATATTGTCCTCAGTTTCCTTAATTGGCTGATAGTCTTTAAAATTATTATCTCAAGATTTTTTTTAAAGAGTATTCCAATCAAACACTGACCTACCATTGGTAAAATAGCTTACCTCACTTGGCTGACACTTGAAAATTCCTTTTTGAATTCCAAGTTTGAGGCCAGCCAGAGCTATGTGGTTTGACCCCTGACTCAAAAACAAAACTAAGCAACCAAACACATGAAGAATGCTACCAGAGCTACCAGTCATGCCCTTTAGGTAACAGCAGAAAAGATAATGACCCATCTGTCACCGAAACTACGAAATCCCAACCGAATGGCTTTTTTAAACAGCAAAAGAAAAAGAAATACTTAGCTAGAATTCCAAATCTAGTAAGACCATCCTTCACCAGTAAAAGCAAGTTAGAACTGAGAAAATTGGTTGGTTAGTGGCTAAGAGCAGGGCTGAGAGTGTGAGTCCCAGCATCCACATGGCAGCTTGCAAACATCTGAGACTACAGTTCCAGGGAATCTGAGCCTCTTTGGCATCTGTACGAGGCATTTCACCAATGTGATACACATACATATATGCAGGCAAAACACTCACTTGTACATATACAATTTTAAAACAGAGGGAAGAGGTAAGGAGGAGCCTGGCATGGTGGCACAGGCCTATTTTTAAAATGTATTGTGAGGAGAGGGACAGGGGATGGATGGGTTGTTCTTGCAAAGCACCAGAAAAGTGGAATCCAGAAGATCAAAGGCCAGCCTGGGTTACATGAGACCTTGTTTCAAAAGCAAACAGTAAATGAAAGACAACAGTGGAGGTGCAAATAAAATGAGTTGATGTCCCCCACCCCAAGAAATGAAAAAAAGAAAAAAGGAAATAAAGAGCAGAAATAAAGGTTAGACTGGAAACAAATAGCAGAGTGGGAAATTCTGACCTGACTTTTCTTATTTACATAGTGAATGTAAATAAAAAAGAAACTAGTTAGTACCCAAAAATCTTCAGCAGATTTGTGTCACCGTGTAAACCGTTAATAATGTGTGTTAATAATTACGATCTTAAAAACATTTGCATGTTGAATCTGGCTATGTATAACAGATAGCATGTCAAAAACTAACGGGTTTGTTTTAGGAGTCCAAATTCACTAATGCTCAGAATGTCAGTTAAGGTAAATCATGTTAACAATATATCTGTCAGACCTGACATGAGTTACTGATGCTATTTCCTCTGATTCAGGAACAACATTACTTCTGTTCCTGGAAGTTCTGGCCAATTCAACAAGGAAGAGAAAATAAACAAGGATTATATCTTAATCACTGTTCTATGGCTATGAAGAGACTTTATGGCCAAAGCAACTCTTTTTTTTTTTTTTTTTTTAATTATTTTATGTGAGTACACTGTAGCTGTCTTCAGACACACCAGAAGAGTGTGTCAGATCTCATTCATTACAGATGGTTGTGAGTCACCATGTGGTTGCTGGGATTTGAACTCAGGGCCTCTGGAAGAGCAGTCAGTACTCTTAACAGCTAAGCCATCTCTCCACTCCCCACTGAAAACTTCACAAATAGTTTATCAAGTAGTGACTAAGCATGCAGATATATGAACTAGTGGGGCCCATTCTCATTCCAACCATCATTATAGTCCCTGGCTTCCATAGGCTTGTAGCCATATCATCATGCAAAATACAATTAGGTGAACTAAAAAAATCCCCATAGTCTTGTCACACACAGTCTTGACACTGTTTAAAAGTCCAGGGCTTTTCTAAGACTCAAGACAGTCTCAAGTTTCAGCGGAGCTCCTTGGGCTTTAGATGGCCTGGAAGGGGGAGGATCCCACGCATTTCCTCATCAGACTGAGTATCCATCATCCTTTCGCCCAGGCAGATTTACTCCAGTGACTGTGAGGACAACTATAACGGAACACACTTGTCAATGGACAATGCTGTGTCATGGAACGTTTCATTAAAAAATTGTGTGTGTGTGTGTGTGTGTGTGTGTGTGTGTGTGTGTGTGTGTGTGTAGAGAAAGAGACAGACAGGCTTCAGGATACTTTGTAGCATAAGAAATATTTTTGTACCTGATATTGTGACATACTCAGTCAATTTATTCAATAAATCTAAATTCGAAAATGGAAGAAAAAAAAAGACAGTCTCTTAACTGTCTTCTAACATACAGTAGCACAGAATATACATCACCATTCCAAAAGGAAGGCAAGAAAGCATAGTGATAAAATACAGGACCAAAGCAAAACTGACACCAAGTAGGATAGACTCCAAGTTCTGTATCTGTGTCTGATGTCAACGTGTTCTTCAGATGTCCAGATCCTTTCAGTTTTGTTGACTGCAACACACTTCTCTCTCCTGGGCTAGTTCCACAATCTGCTTGGCAGGTATCCCATGTCTCTGCCGGGTTCTCCAACACTGCCCAGGCTTCACGCACACCTTCATGCAGTCTATACCAGACGTCTGTGAAGTCTCTTCTGCAATGACATTAATCCAAGATTCTTTAATTAGCCTCAGACAGATGCTTAGGACTGGGGCAAAAAGCTGCTACATTCTTTGCCAAATTATCACAAGAATGGTCTCTGGGTCAGCTTGTAAAACTCTTGAGCTGGTCCTACACCATTCAAATTAGCCTTCAGCATTACTATCTTTCAGGCTCCTACTAGGATGTTAAGCCCCACCTTTCAACTGCTTTCCTAATGCATCTCCTAAAAGTCTGCTTCTACCAACAAGCGGCCCGTCAAGCTTGCCACAGCAGTACCACTCCTGGTAACAACTTCTTAGTTATTACTGTAATGGTTTGTATATTCTTGGACCAGGGAGTGGCACCATCTGGAGGTGTGGCCTGGTTGGAATAGGTGTGACCTGGTTGGAGTAGGTGTGTCA